>NC_091187.1:28991167-29141760 GCF_040958095.1 Procambarus clarkii
GTCTGCATTACACTCTTGAGCCTCTGCATCCCTCTCCTAAGCCACTGCCTCACTCTCCTAAGCCTCTGTATCACTCTCTTAAGCCTCTGAATCACTCTCTTAAGCATCTGCATCACTCTGTTGATCCCCTGCAACCCTCTCTCAAGCCTCTGCATAACTCTCTTGAGCCTCTGCATCACCCTCTTAAGCGTCTGCATTTCTCTCGTGAGCCTCTGCATCCCTCTCCTAAGCCTCTACCTCATTCTCTTAAGCCTCTGCATCACTCTCTTGAGCCTCTCCATCCCTCTCGTGAACCTCTGCATCACTCTCTTCAGCCTCTTCATCCCTCTCCTGAGCCTCTGCAACACTCTCTTCAACCTCTGGATCACTCTCCTAAGCCTCTGAATCCCTCTCTTGAGGCCTCTGCATAACTCTCTCGAGCCTCTCCATCACTCTCTTGATTCTCTGCATCACTCTCGAAGGTCTCTGAATCACTCTCTCGAGCCTCTGCATCACTCTCTTGAGCCTCTGCATCCCTTTCTTCAGCTTCTGCATCACTCTCTTGAGCCTCTTCATCCCTGTCTTGAGCCTCTGCAACACTCTCTTCAGCCTCTGCATCACTCTCTTAAGCCTCTGAATCCCTCTCTTGAGGCCTCTGCATAACTCTCTCGAGCCTCTGCATCGCTCTCTTGATCCTCTGCATCACTCTCTTGAGCCTCTACATCACTCTCTTGAGTCTCTGCATCACTCTCTAGAGCCTCTGCATCACTCTCTTAAGCCTCTGCATCACTCTCGTAAGCCTCTAAATCACTCTCCTGAGCCTCTGCATCCCTCTCATGAGCCTCTGCATCACTCCCAAGAGCCTCTGCGTCCCTCTCATTTGCCACTTCATCCCTCACTTGAGCCTCTGCATATCTCTCATGAGCCTCTGCATTACTCTCGTGAACTCCTGCATCCCTCTCATGAGCCTCTGCATCCCTCACTTGAGCCTTAGCATAACACTCTTAAACCTCTGCATCCCTCTCTTGTGCCTCTGCTTCCCTCACTGTAGCCTCTGCATCCCTCTCTTGAGCCCCTGCATCCCTCTTTTGAGCCTCTGCATCACTTTCGTAAGCCTCTGCATCCCTTTCTTGAGCCTCTGTATCTCTCTCTTGAACTCCTCCATCCCTCTCTTGAGCCTTTGCATCCCTCTCTTGAGCCTTTGCATCACTCGCTTAAGCTTCTGCATCTCTCTCTTTGGCCTCTGCATCCCTCACTTGAGCCTCTGCATCCCTCTCTTGAGCCCCTGCATCCCTCTCTTGAACCTCTGCATCTCTCTCTCTTGAGCCTCTGCATCCCTCTCTTAAGCTTCTGCATCACTCTCGTAAGACTCTGAATCACTCTCTTGAACCCCTGCATCCCTCTCTTGAGCCTCTGAGTCACTCTCTTGAGCCTCTGCATCCCTCTCTTAAGCCTCTGCATCACTCTTGTAAGCCTCTGAATCATTCTCTTGAGCCTCTGCATCCCTCTCGTGAGCCTCTGAGTCACTCTCTTGAGCCTCTGCATCCCTCTCTTAAGCCTCTACATCCCTCTTTTTAGCCTCTGCATCCCTCTCTAAAGCCTCTGCATCAGTCTCTTGATTCTCTGCATCACTCTCTTGAGCCTCTGCATCACTCTCTTGAGCCTCTGCATCCCTCTCTTAAGCCTCTGCATCCCTCTCTTGATCATCTGCATCACTCTCGTAAGCCTCTGCATCACTCTCTTGAGCCTCTGCATAACTCTCTTGAGCCTCTGCATCACTCTCTTGAGCCTTTGCATCCCTCTTTTAAGCCTTTGCATCACTCTCTTGAGCCTCTGCATCCCTTTTTTAAGCCTCTGCATCACTCTCTTAAGCCTCTGCATCACTCTCTCATGCCTCTGCATCACTCTCATGAGCCTCTGCATCCCTCTCTTGAGCCTCTGCATCTCTCTCTTCAACCTCTTCATCACTCTCTTGAGCCTCTGCAACACTCATCTCAGCCTCTGCATCACTCTCTTAAGCCTCGGAATCCCTCTCTTCAGGCCTCTGCATAACTCTCTCGAGCCTCTGCATCACTCTCTTGATTCTCTGCATCACTCTCGTAAGTATCTGAATCACTCTCTTGAGCCTCTGCATCACCGTCTTGATCCTCTGCATCGCTCTCTTGAGCCTCTGCATCATTCCCTTGAGCCTCTACATCCCTCTCTTAAGCCTCTACATCATTCTCTTGAGCCTCTGCATCTCTCTCTTGAACTCCTGCTTCTCTCTCATGAGCCTTTGCATCCCTCTCTTGAGCCTTTGCATCACTCTTTTAAGCCTCTGCATCCCTCTCTTGAGCCTCTGCATCACTCTCTTGAACTCCTGCATCCCTCTCATGAGCCTCTGCATCCCTCATTTCAGCCTTTGCATCACTCTCTTAAGCCTCTGCATCCCTCTCTTGTGCCTCTGCTTCCCTCACTCTAACCTCTGCATCCCTCTCTTGAGCCCCTGCATCCTTCTTTTGAGGGTCTGCATCACTTTCTTAAGCCTCTGCATCCCTTTCTTGAGCCTCTGCATCTCTCTCGTGAAATCCTCCATCCCTCTCATGAGCCTTTGCATCCCTCTCTTGAGCCTTTGCATCACTCGCTTAAGCTTCTGCATCCCTCTCTTTGGCCTCTGCCTCCCTCACTTGAGCCTCAGCATCCCTCTCTTGAGCCCCTGCATCCCTCTCTTGAACCTCTGCATCTCTCTCTTGAGCCTCTGCATCCCTCTCTTAAGCCTCTGCATCTCTCTCTTAAGCTTCTGCATCACTCTCGTAAGCCTCTGAATCACTCTCTTGAGCCTCTGCATCCCTCTCTTGAGCCTCTGAGTCACTCTCCTTAGACTCTGCATCCCTCTCTTAAGCCTCTGCATCACTCTTGTAAGCCTCTGAATCATTTTCTTGAGCCTCTGCATCCCTCTCTTGAGCCTCTGAGTCACTCTCATGAGCCTCTGCATCCCTCTCTTAAGCCTCTACATCAGTCTCTTGATTCTCTACATCACTCTCTTGAGCCTCTGCATCACTCTCTTGAGCCTCTGCATCCCTCTCTTAAGCCTCTGCAACACTCTCTTCAGCCTCTGCATCACTCTCTTAAGCCTCTGCATCCCTCTCTTGATCATCTGCATCACTCTCGTAAGCCTCTGCATCACTCTCTTGAGCCTCTGCATAACTCTCTTAAGCCTCTGCATCACTCTCTTGAGCCTCTGCATCCCTCTCTTCAGCTTCTGCATCACTCTCTTGAGCCTCTTCATCCCTGTCTTGAGCCTCTGCAACACTCTCTTCAGCCTCTGCATCACTCTCTTAAACCTCTGAATCCCTCTCTTGAGGCCTCTGCATAACTCTCTCGATCCTCTGCATCACTCTCTTGAGCCTCTACATCACTCTCTTGAGTCTCTGCATCACTCTCTAGAGCCTCTGCACCACTCTCTTAAGCCTCTGCATCACTCTCTTAAGCCTCTGAATCACTCTCCTGAGCCTCTGCATCCCTCTCATGAGCCTCTGCATCACTCCCAAGAGCCTCTGCGTCCCTCTCATTTGCCACTTCATCCCTCACTTGAGCCTCTGTATATCTCTCATGAGCCTCTGCATTACTCTCTTGAACTCCTGCTTCCCTCTCTTGTGCCTCTGCATCCCTCACATGAGCCTCTGCATCCCTTTCTTGAGCTTCTGCATCCCTCTCTTGGGCCTCTGCATCCCTCTCTTGAGCCTCTGCATCCGTCTTTTAATCCTTTGCATCACTCTCTTAAGCCTCTGCATCACTCTCTTAAGCCTCTGAATCACTCTCTTAAGCCTCTGCATCACTCTGTTGATCCCCTGCATCCCTCTCTCAAGCCTCTGCATAACTCTCTTGAGCCTCTGCATCACGATCTTAAGCGTCTGCATTTCTCTCGTGAGCCTCTGCATCCCTCTCCTAAGCCTATGCCTCATTCTCTTAAGCCTCTGCATCACTCTCTTGAGCCTCTCCATCCCTCTCGTAAACCTCTGCATCACTCTCTTCAGCCTCTTCATCCCTCTCTTGAGCCTCTGCAACACTCTCTTCAACCTCTGGATCACTCTCTTAAGCCTCTGAATCCCTCTCTTGAGGCCTCTGCATAACTCTCTCGAGCCTCTCAATCACTCTCTTGATTCTCTGCATCACTCTCGAAGGTCTCTGAATCACTCTCTCGAGCCTCTGCATCACTCTCTTGAGCCTCTGCATCCCTCTCTTCAGCTTCTGCATCACTCTCTTGAGCCTCTTCATCCCTGTCTTGAGCCTCTGCAACAGTCTCTTCAGCCTCTGCATCACTCTCTTAAGCCTCTGAATCCCTCTCTTGAGGCCTCTGCATAACTCTCTCGAGCCTCTGCATCGCTCTCTTGATCCTCTGCATCACTCTCTTGAGCCTCTACATCACTCTCTTGAGTCTCTGCATCACTCTCTAGAGCCTCTGCATCACTCTCTTAAGCCTCTGCATCACTCTCGTAACCCTCTGAATCACTCTCCTGAGCCTCTGCATCCCTCTCATGAGCCTCTGCATCACTCCCAAGAGCCTCTGCGTCCCTCTCATTTACCACTTCATCCCTCACTTGAGCCTCTGCATATCTCTCATGAGCCTCTGCATTACTCTCTTGAACTCCTGCATCCCTCTCATGAGCCTCTGCATCCCTCACTTGAGCCTTTGCATAACTCTCTTAAACCTCTGCATCCCTCTCTTGTGCCTCTGCTTCCCTCACTGTAGCCTCTGCATCCCTCTCTTGAGCCCCCGCATCCCTCTTTTGAGCCTCTGCATCACTTTCGTAAGCCTCTGCATCCCTTTCTTGAGCCTCTGTATCTCTCTCTTGAACTCCTCCATCCCTCTCATGAGCCTTTGCATCCCTCTCTTGAGCCTTTGCATCACTCGCTTAAGCTTCTGCATCCCTCTCTTTGGCCTCTGCATCCCTCACTTGAGCCTCTGCATCCCTCTCTTGAGCCCCTGCATCCCTCTCTTGAACCTCTGCATCTCTCTCTCTTGAGCCTCTGCATCCCTCTCTTAAGCTTCTGCATCACTCTCGTAAGCCTCTGAATCACTCTCTTGAGCCCTGCATCCCTCTCTTGAGCCTCTGAGTCACTCTCTTGAGCCTCTGCATCCCTCTCTTAAGCCTCTGCATCACTCTTGTAAGCCTCTGAATCATTCTCTTGAGCCTCTGCATCCCTCTCGTGAGCCTCTGAGTCACTCTCTTGAGCCTCTGCATCCCTCTCTTAAGCCTCTACATCCCTCTTTTTAGCCTCTGCATCCCTCTCTAAAGCCTCTGCATCAGTCTCTTGATTCTCTGCATCACTCTCTTGAGCCTCTGCATCACTCTCTTGAGCCTCTGCATCTTTTTCTTAAGCCTCTGCATCCCTCTCTTGATCATCTGCATCACTCTCGTAAGCCTCTGCATCACTCTCTTGAGCCTCTGCATAACTCTCTTGAGCCTCTGCATCACTCTCTTGAGCCTTTGCATCCCTCTTTTAATCCTTTGCATCACTCTCTTGAGCCTCTGCATCCCTTTTTTAAGCCTCTGCATCACTCTCTTAAGCCTCTGCATCACTCTCTTATACCTCTGCATCACTCTCATGAGCCTCTGCATCCCTCTCTTGAGCCTCTGCATCTCTCTCTTCAACCTCTTCATCACTCTCTTGAGCCTCTGCAACACTCATCTCAGCCTCTGCATCACTCTCTTAAGCCTCAGAATCCCTCTCTTCAGGCCTCTGCATAACTCTCTCGAGCCTCTGCATCACTCTCTTGATTCTCTGCATCACTCTCGTAAGTATCTGAATCACTCTCTTGAGCCTCTGCATCACCGTCTTGATCCTCTGCATCACTCTCTTGAGCCTCTGCATCATTCCCTTGAGCCTCTACATCCCTCTCTTAAGCCTCTACATCATTCTCTTGAGCCTCTGCATCTCTCTCTTGAACCCCTGCTTCTCTCTCATGAGCCTTTGCATCCCTCTCTTGAGCCTTTGCATCACTCTTTTAAGCCTCTGCATCCCTCTCTTGAGCCTCTGCATCACTCTCTTGAACTCCTGCATCCCTCTCATGAGCCTCTGCATCCCTCATTTCAGCCTTTGCATCACTCTCTTAAGCCTCTGCATCCCTCTCTTGTGCCTCTGCTTCCCTCACTCTAACCTCTGCATCCCTCTCTTGAGCCCCTGCATCCTTCTTTTGAGGGTCTGCATCACTTTCTTAAGCCTCTGCATCCCTTTCTTGAGCCTCTGCATCTCTCTCGTGAACTCCTCCATCCCTCTCATGAGCCTTTGCATCCCTCTCTTGAGCCTTTGCATCACTCGCTTAAGCTTCTGCATCCCTCTCTTTGGCCTCTGCATCCCTCACTTGAGCCTCAGCATCCCTCTCTTGAGCCCCTGCATCCCTCTCTTGAACCTCTGCATCTCTCTCTTGAGCCTCTGCATCCCTCTCTTAAGCCTCTGCATCTCTCTCTTAAGCTTCTGCATCACTCTCGTAAGCCTCTGAATCACTCTCTTGAGCCTCTGCATCCCTCTCTTGAGCCTCTGAGTCACTCTCCTTAGCCTCTGCATCCCTCTCTTAAGCCTCTGCATCACTCTTGTAAGCCTCTGAATCATTTTCTTGAGCCTCTGCATCCCTCTCTTGAGCCTCTGGGTCACTCTCATGAGTCTCTGCATCCCTCTCTTAAGCCTCTACATCAGTCTCTTGATTCTCTGCATCACTCTCTTGAGCCTCTGCATCACTCTCTTGAGCCTCTGCATTCCTCTCTTAAGCCTCTGCAACACTCTCTTCAGCCTCTGCATCACTCTCTTAAGCCTCTGCATCCCACTCTTGATCATCTGCATCACTCTCGTAAGCCTCTGCATCACTCTCTTGAGCCTCTGCATAACTCTCTTGAGCCTCTGCATCACTCTCTTGAGCCTCTGCATCCCTCTTTTAAGCCTTTGCATCACGCTCTTGAGACTCTGCATCCATCCTTTAAGCCTCTGCATCACTCTCTTAAGCCTCTGCATCACTCTCTTATGCCTCTGCATCACTCTCTTATGCCTCTGAATCACTCGCCTCTGAATCATAATTTAATGAATTAATAACAATAAACTGAAAATTCACAAAAACGTGGAAAAACAGCAAAATATTGCCTAATTCGATGATATTTTGTTTATATCACATAAAGGAAAAGGGGGATGATAAACGTCAAAATAATGCTGAATTCGATGATTTTTAGTACAAAACAAAATGCAAGAAAACTTGCTTAAAATGCAATATTATGCGAAAATCTGAGATATGAAGGCAAAATCAGGTATCGTGATACTACATGAAATAGTATCGAAATATTCGTAAAAATGAATATATTTACGTAATATCAAACTACATGAAAAACGTGAAAAAGTCATTATTATGCCAAATATGGGATTCGAAGTTTAACTTCGAATCATAAAGCGAGGTTTCGTATTTTTTAGACCCTAGAAAAGATGTATAATGATGTTGCTTCCAAAACAAATGATAAAAATCAATGTGTTTTCATTAGAATTAACTAAAATGTTCCTGATTTTCCGTTTATATTACCGATGGAAGATGTACACGTAAAACCGCTTAAATCCGGCTGAAACGTCGATATATGCAATAAAACAGAACTTCTCCCTTTTTTAATATCTTACTCAGTATTTTAACGAGAAACAAATAGTTGATTGAAAATGAAGTATTTAATTTTAATTTCTAATCAATTTTGCATCATCATTATCATATGATGCAAAGTATTGCAGTTTTGCTGTCATGCAGTTTTGCAGTTTGCATCATTTTTATCGTATATATAATGAATTAATAACAATAAACTGAAAATTCACAAAAACGTAGAAAAGGGGCAAAATTTTGCATATTTTGTTTCAATTACTTAAAGGAAAAGAGGATGATAAACGTCAAAATATTGCTAAATTCAATGATTTTTAGTATAAAACAAAACGCAAGAAAACTTGCTTAAAATGCAAAATTTGCGAATTTCTGAGATATGAAAGCCAAATCACATATCATGAGAAAATATGAAGTAGTATCGAAAGATTGGTAAACGAATATATTTACGTAAAGTCACAGTACATGAAAAACGTGAAAAAAAGCTATATTACCAACCTTGAGGATTTAAACTTCAAATCATAAAGCGAGGTTTCGTATTATTTAGATCCTAGAAAAGACATAAAAATGTTGTTTCCAATACAAATGATAAAAATCAATGTGTTTTTATTAGAATTAACAAAAATGTTCCTGAAAAGACATAAAGATGTTGTTTCCAATACAAATGATAAAAATCAATGTGTTTTCATTAAAATACTCTAAAATGTTCCTGATTTTCTGTTTATATTACCGATGGAAGATGTACACGTAAAACCGCTCTAATCCAGCTGAAACGTCGATATATGCAATAAAAACAAAACTTCTCCCCTTTTCAATATTTTAACGAGAAACAAATAGTTGATTGAAAATAAAGTATTTAAGGTTATTTTCTAATCAATTGTGTGTTTGCATCATTTTTATTGTATGTATAATGAATTATTAACAATAAACTGAAAATTCACAAAAACGTGGAAAAACGGCAAAATATTGCCTAATTCGATGATATTTTGTTTATATCACATGAAGGATAAGGGGATGATAAACGTCAAAATATTGCTATATTCGATGATTTTTATTACGAAACAAAATGCAAGAAAACTTGCTTAAAATGCAATATTATGCGAAATTCTGATATTTAGAAGCCAAATCACATATCGTGATACTACATGAAATAGTATCGAAATATTGGTAAAAACGATTATATTCACGTGAAGTTACACTACATAAAAAACGTGAACAAAATCGCTCTATAACCATATTTGAGGATTTTAACTTCACATTATAAAGCGAGGTTTCGTATTATTTAGATCCTAGAAAAGACATATAAAGATGTTGTTTCCAATACAAATGACAAAAATCAATGTGTTTTCATTAAAATACTCTAAAATGTTCCTGATTTTCCGTTTATATTACCGATGGAAGATGTACACGTAAAACAGCTCTAATCCGGCTGCAACGTCGATATATGCAACAAAAACAGAACTTCTCGCCTTTTCAATTACTTACTCAGTTTTTTAACGAGAAACAAATAGTTGATTGAAAATGAAGTATTTAATGTTAATTTCTAATCAATTTTGCATCATCATTATCGTATGATGCAAAGTATTGCAGTTTTGCTGTCTTGCAGTTTTGCAGTTTGCATCATTTTTATCGTATATATAATGAATTAATAACAATAAACTGAAAATTCACAAAAACGTGGAAAAAGGGCAAAAAATTTGTCTAATTCGATGATATTTGGTTTCAATTACTTAAAGGAAAAGAGGATGATAGCGTCAAAATATTGCTAAATTCAATGATTTTTAGTACAAAACAAAACGCAAGAAAACTTGCTTAAAATGCAAAATTTGCGAAATTCTGAGATATGAAAGCCAAATCACATATCATGAGAAAATATGAAGTAGTATGGAAAGATTGGTAAACGAATATATTTACGTAAAGTCACACTACATGAAAAACGTGAAAAAATCGCTATATTACCAACCTTGAGGATTTTAACTTCAAATCATAAAGCGAGGTTTCGTATTATTTAGATCCTAGAAAAGACATAAAAATGTTGTTTCCAATACAATTGATAAACATAATTGATTAGAAATTAACCTTAAACACTTAATTTTCCATCAACTATTTGTTTCTCGTTAAAATACTGAGTAAGATATTGGAAAGGGGAGAAATTCTGTTTTTATTGCATATATCGACGGTTCAGCCGGATTTAAGCGGTTTTACGTGTACATCTTCCATCGGTAATATAAACCGAAAATCAGGAACATTTCAGTTAATTCTAATGAAAACACATTGATTTTTATCATTTGTATTAGAAGCAACATTGTCATATGTCTTTTCTTGGATCTAAATAATACGAAACCTCGCTCAATGATTTGAAGTTAAAATCCTCAAATATGGTAATATAGTGACTTTTTTCACGTTATTCAGGTAGTGTGATTTTACGTAAATATATTCGTTTTTACAAATATTTCGATACTACAGGTTTTCTCACGATATGTGATTTGGCCTTCAAATCTCTGAATTTCGCAAAATATTGCATTTTAAGCAAGTTTTCTTGCATTTTGTTTTGTACTAAAAATCATCGAATTTAGCAATATTTTGACCTTTATCATCCCCTTTTCCTTTATGTGATTTAAACAAAATATCATCGAATTAGGCAATATTTTGCCGTTTTTCCACGTTTTCGTGAATTTTCTGTTTATTGTTATTATTTCATTAAATATACAAGAAAAATTATGCAAACACATAATTGATCAGAAAATAACCTTAAGTACTTAATTTTCAATCATCTATTTGTTTCTCGTTAAAATACTGAGTAAGATATTGAAAAGGGGAGAAGTTCTGTTTTTATTGCATATATCGACGGTTCAGCCGGATTTAAGCGGTTTTACGTGTACACCTTCCACCGGTAATATAAACCGAAAATCAGGAACATTTTAGTTAATTTTAATGAAAACACATTGATTTTTATTATTTGTATTGGAAGCAACATCTTTATACGTCTTTTCTAGGGTCTAAAAAATACGAAACGTCGCTCTATAATTCGAAGTTAAAATCCTCAAATTTGGAATAATAATGACTTTTTCACGTTTTTCATGTAGTTTGATATTACGTAAATATATTCATTTTTACCAATATTTCGATACTATTTCATGTAGTATCACAGTACATGATTTGGCCTTCAAATCTCAGATTTTCGTATAATATTGCATTTTAAGCAAGTTTTCTTGCATTTTGTTTCATACTAAAAATCATCAAATTCAGCAATATTTTGACGTTTTTCCACGTTTTTGTGAATTTTCAGTTTATTGTTATTATTTCATTAAATATACGAGAAAAATTATGCAAACACATAATTGATCAGACTATAAGCTTAAATACTTAATTTTCAATCATCTATTTGTTTCTCGTTAAAATACTGAGTAATATATTAAAAAGGGGAGAAGCTCTGTTTTTATTGCATATATCGACGTTTCAGCCGGATTAGAACGGTTTTACGTGTACATCTTCCATCGGTAATATAAACCGAAAATCAGGAACATTTTAGTTAATTCTAATGAAAACACATTGATTTTTATCATTTGTATTGGAAGCAACATCTTTATACATCTTTTCTAGGGTCTAAAAATACGAAACCTCGCTTTATGATTCGAAGTTAAACTTCGAATCCCATATTTGGCATAATAATGACTTTTTCACGTTTTTCATGTTGTTTGATATTACGTAAATATATTCATTTTTACCAATATTTCGATACTATTTCATGTAGTATCACGATACGTGATTTGGCCTTCAAATCTCAGATTTTCGCATAATATTGCATTTTAAGCAAGTTTTCTTGCATTTTGTTTCGTACTAAAAATCATCGAATTCAGCAATATTTTGACGTTTATCACCCCCTTTTCCTTTATGTGATTTAAACAAAATATCATCGTATTAGGCAATATTTTTCCGTTTTTCCACGTTTTTGTGAATTTTTAGTTTATTGTTATTATTTCATTAAATATACGAGAAAAATTATGCAAACACATAATTGATCAGACTATAAGCTTAAATACTTAATTTTCAATCATCTATTTGTTTCTCGTTAAAATACTGAGTAAGATATTGAAAAGGGGAGAAGTTCTGTTTTAATTGCATACATCGACGTTTCAGCAGGATTAGAACGGTTTTACGAGTACATCTTCCATCGGTAATATAAACCGAAAATCAGGAACATTTTAGTTAAATCTAATGAAAACACATTGATTTTTATCATTTGCATTGGAAGCAACATCTTTATACATCTTTCCTAGGGTCTAAAAAATACGAAACCTCGCTTTATGATTCGAAGTTAAACTTCGAATCAAATATTTGGCATAAAAAAGACTTTTTCACGTTTTTCATGTAGTTTGATATTACGTAAATATATTCATTTTTACCAATATTTCGATACAGTTTCATATAGTATCACGATACGTGATTTGGCCTTCAAATCTCAGATTTTCGCATAATATTGCATTTTAAGCAAGTTTTCTTGCTTTTTGTTTCTTACTAAAAGTCATCGAATTCAGCAATATTTTGACGTTTATCATCCCCTTTTCCTTTATGTGATATAAACAAATTATCATCGAATGAGGCAATATTTTGCTGTTTTTCCACGTTTTTGTGAATTTTCAGTTTATTGGTATTATTTCATTATATATACGAGAAAAATTATGCAAACACATAATTGATTAGATAATATCCTTAAATACTTCATTTTCAATCAACTATTTGTTTCTCGTTCAAATCCGGAGTAAGATATTGAAAAGGAGAGAAGTTCGGTTTTTATTGCATATATCGACGATTCAGCCGGAATAGAGCGGTTTTACGTGTACATCT
The DNA here is from genome assembly GCF_040958095.1 of Procambarus clarkii. NCBI lineage: Eukaryota > Metazoa > Arthropoda > Malacostraca > Decapoda > Cambaridae > Procambarus > Procambarus clarkii. The sequence goes on from NC_091187.1 coordinate 29,003,598, forward strand.
TCCATCGGTAATATAAACCGAAAATCAGGAACATTTTAGTTAATTGTAATGAAACACATTGATTTTTATCATTTGTATTGGAAACAACATTGTCAAATGTCTTTTCATGGATCTAAATAATACGAAACTTCGCTTTATGATTCGAAGTTAAAAATCAAATTTGGTATAATAGTGACTTTTTCACGTTTTTCATGTAGTTTGATATTACGTAAATATATTCATTTTTACCAATATTTCGATACTATTTCATGTAGTATCACGGTACGTGATTTGGCCTTCAAATCTCAGACTTTCGAATAATATTGCATTTTAAGCAAGTTTTCTTGCATTTTGTTTCGTACTAAAAATCATCGAATTCAGCAATATTTTGACGTTTATCATCCCCTTTTCCTTTATGTGATTTAAACGAAATATCATCGAATTAGGCAATATTTTGCCGTTTTTCCACGTTTTTGTGAATTTTCAGTTTATTGTTATTATTTCATTAAATATACGAGAAAAATTATGCAAACACATAATTGATCAGACTATAAGCTTAAATACTTCATTTTCAATCATCTATTTGTTTTTCGTTAAAATACTGAGTAAGATATTGAAAAGGGGAGAAGTTCTGTTTTTATTGCATATATCGACGTTTCAGCCGGATTAGAACGGTTTTACGTGTACATCTTCCATCGGTAATATAAACCGAAAATCAGGAACATTTTAGTTAATTCTAATGAAAACACATTGATTTTTATCATTTGTATTGGAAGCAACATCATTATACATCTTTTCTAGGGTCTAAAAAATACGAAACCTCGCTTTATGATTCGAAGTTAAACTTCGAATCCCATATTTGGCATAATAATGACTTTTTCACGTTTTTCATGTAGTTTGATATTACGTAAATATATTCATTTTTACGAATATTTCGATACTATTTCATGTAGAATCACGATACGTGATTTTGCCTTCATATCTCAGATTTTCGCATAATATTGCATTTTAAGCAAGTTTTCTTGCATTTTGTTTTGTACTAAAAATCATCGAATTCAGCAATATTTTGACGTTCATCATCCCCTTTTCCTTTATGTGATATAAACAAAATATCATCGAATTAGGCAATATTTTGCTGTTTTTCCACGTTTTTGTGAATTTTCAGTTTATTGCTATTAATTCATTAAATATACGATCAAAATGATGCAAACACATAATTGATTAGAAATTAACCTTAAACACTTCATTTTCAATCAACTATTTGTTTCTCGTTAAAATACTGAGTAAGATATTGGAAAGGGGAGAAATTCTGTTTTTATTGCATATATCGACGTTTCAGCCGGATTAAAGCGGTTTTACATGTACATCTTCCATGGATAATATAAACGGAAAATCATGAACATTTCAGTTAATTCTAATGAAAACACATTGATTTTTATCATTTGTATTTGAAACAAAATTGTCATATGTCTTTTCTTGGATCTAAATAATACGAAACCTCGCTCAATGATTTGAAGTTAAAATCCTCAAATATGGTAATATAGTGACTTTTTCACGTTATTCAGGTAGTGTGATTTTACGTAAATATATTCGTTTTTACAAATATTTCGATACTACAGGTTTTCTCACGATATGTGATTTGGCCTTCAAATCTCTGAATTTCGCAAAATATTGCATTTTAAGCAAGTTTTCTTGCATTTTGTTTTGTACTAAAAATCATCGAATTTAGCAATATTTTGACCTTTATCATCCTCTTTTCCTTTATGTGATTTAAACAAAATATCATCGAATTAGGCAATATTTTGCCGTTTTTCCACGTTTTCGTGAATTTTCTGTTTATTGTTATTATTTCATTAAATATACGAGAAAAATTATGCAAACACATAATTGATCAGACTATAAGCTTAAATACTTAATTTTCAATCATCTATTTGTTTCTCGTTAAAATACTGAGTAAGATATTGAAAAGGGGAGAAGCTCATTTTTATTGCATATATCGACGTTTCAGCCGGATTAGAACGGTTTTACGTGTACATCTTCCATCGGTAATATAAACCGAAAATCAGGAACATTTTAGTTAATTCTAATGAAAACACATTGATTTTTATCATTTGTATTGGAAGCACCATCTTTATACATCTTTTCTAGGGTCTAAAAAATACGAAACCTCGCTCTATGATTCGAAGTTAAACTTCGAATCCCATATTTGGCATAACAATGACTTTTTCACGTTTTTCATGTTGTTTGATATTACGTAAATATATTCATTTTTACCAATATTTCGATACTATTTCATGTAGTATCACGATACGTGATTTGGCCTTCAAATCTCAGATTTTCGCATAATATTGCATTTTAAGCAAGTTTTCTTGCATTTTGTTTCGTACTAAAAATCATCGAATTCAGCAATACTTTGACGTTTATCATCACCTTTTCCTTTATGTGATATAAACAAAATATCATCGAATTAGGCAATATTTTGCTGTTTTTCCACGTTTTTGTGAATTTTCAGTTTATTGTTATTAATTCATTAAATATACGATAAAAATGATGCAAACACATAATTGATTAGATAATATCCTTAAATATTTCATTTTCAATCAACTATTTGTTTCTCGTTAAAATCCTGAGTAAGATATTAAAAAGGGAAGAAGTTCTGTTTTTTTGCATATATCGATGTTTCAGCCGGATTTAAGCGGTTTTACGTGTACATCTTCCATCGGTAATATAAACCGAAAATCAGGAACATTTTAGTTAATTTTAATGAAAACACATTGATTTTTATCATTTGTATTGGAAACAACATCTTTATCTTTTCAGGAACATTTTTGTTAATTCTAATAAAAACACATTGATGTTTATCATTTGTATTGGAAACAACATTTTTATGTCTTTTCTAGGATCTAAATAATACGAAACCTCGCTTTATGATTTGAAGTTAAAATCCTCAAGGTTGGTAATATAGCGTTTTTTTAACGTTTTTCATGTAGTGTGACTTTACGTAAATATATTCGTTTACCAATCTTTCGATACTACTTCACATTTTCTCATGATATGTGATTTGGCTTTCATATCTCAGAATTTCGCAAATTTTGCATTTTAAGCAAGTTTTCTTGCGTTTTGTTTTGTACTAAAAATCATTGAATTTAGCAATATTTTGACGCTATCATCCTCTTTTCCTTTAAGTAATTGAAACAAAATATCATCGAATTAGGCAAAATTTTTGCCCTTTTTCCACGTTTTTGTGAATTTTCAGTTTATTGTTATTAATTCATTATATATACGATAAAAATGATGCAAACTGCAAAACTGCAAGACAGCAAAACTGCAATACTTTGCATCATACGATAATGATGATGCAAAATTGATTAGAAATTAACATTAAATACTTCATTTTCAATCAACTATTTGTTTCTCGTTAAAAAACTGAGTAAGATATTAAAAAGGGGAGAAGTTCTGTTTTTCTGCATATATCGATGTTTCAGCCGGATTAGAGCTGTTTTACGTGAACATCTTCCATCGGTAATATAAACGGAAAATCAGGAACATTTTAGAGTATTTTAATGAAAACACATTGATTTTTATCATTTGTATTGGAAACAACATCTTTATATGTCTTTTCTAGGATCTAAAATTACGAAACCTCGCTTTATAATGTGAAGTTAAAATCCTCAAATATGGTTATAGAGCGATTTTGTTCACGTTTTTTATGTAGTGTAACTTAATGTAGTGTAGTGTAAGAGCCCGAATTTGACTCCAAAATATGGCTCACGGGTCAAATTTGGGATGTTTGGGATATTTTGAAAACTGCAGAGAGGGTTCGGGCAAAATGTGATTCTTCGCCGCTTTCAGTAATTGGCATATTTTCGGTAAAAAAGTCGTAATTTCAAACTGCGAATACATGCAGAAAGCAAAAAATTTGGCTCCAAAGCATGGCTCAAGTGTCGAATTTGGGATGTTTGGGATATATAGAAAACTGCAGGGAGGGTTTGGGCAAAATGTGTTGAATCGCCGCTTTCAGTAACTGTCATATTTTTGGTATAAAAAGTCGTAATTTCTAACTGCGAATACGTGCAGAGAGCAAGAATTTGGCTCGAAAATACGGCTCAAGGGTCGAATTTGGGATGTTATCTTGAGGTTATCTTGAGATGATTTCGGGGCTTTTTAGTGTCCCCGCGGCCCGGTCCTCGACCAGGCCTCCACTCCCAGAAAGCAGCCCGTGACAGCTGACTAACAGCCAGGTACCTATTTTACTGCTAGGTAACAGGTGGCATAGAGTGAAAGAAACTCTGCCCAATGTTTCTCGCCGGCGCCTGGGATCAAACCCAGGACCAGGATGTTTGGAATATTTTGAAAACTGCAGGGAGGATTTGGGTAAAATGTGATCTATCGCCGATTTCAGTAATTTGCATATTTTCAATATAAAAAGTCGTAATTTAAACCAGCGAATACGTGCAGAGAGCCAGAATTTGCCTCCAAAATATGGCTCAAGGGTGGAATTTGGGATGTTTGGGATAATTTGAAAAATGCAAGGGGGGTTTGGGCAAAATGTGACCCATCGCTGCTTTCAGTAATTGGCATATTTTTGGTATAAAATGTAATTTGAAACTGTGAAAACGTGCTGAGAGCCATAATTTGGCTCCTAAATATGGCTCAAGGGTCGAATTAGAACACTCTCTTCAGCCTCTGCATCACTGTCTTAAACCTCTGCCTCCCTCTCCTGATCATCTGCATCACTATCGTAAGCCTCTGCATCACTTTCTTGAGCCTCTGCATAACTCTCTTGAGCATCTGCATCAATCTCTTCAGCCTCTGCATCCCTCGCTTGAGCCTCTGCAACACTCTCTTCAGCCTGCATCACTCGCTTAAACCTCTGAATCCCTCTCTAGAGGCCTCTGCATCACTCTCTCGATCCTCTGCATCACTCTCTTGATCCTCTGCATCACTCTCTTGAGTCTTGACTGAGAGGCAATATTTTGACCTTTATCATCCCCTTTTCCTTTATGTGATTTAAACAAAATATCATCGAATTAGGCAATATTTTGCCGTTTTTCCACGTTTTCGTGAATTTTCAGTTTATTGTTATTATTTCATTAAATATACGAGAAAAATTATGCAAACACATAATTGATCAGAAAATAACCTTAAATACTTCATTTTCAATCATCTATTTGTTTCTCGTTAAAATACTGAGTTAGATAATAAAAAGGGGAGAAGTTCTGTTTTTATTGCATATATCGACGTTTAAGCCGGATTTAAGCGGTTTTACGTGTACATCTTCCATCGGTAATATAAACCGAAAATCAGGAACATTTTAGTTAATTTTAATGAAAACACATTGATTTTTATTATTTGTATTGGAAGCAACATCTTTATACGTCTTTTCTAGGGTCTAAAAAATACGAAACGTCGCTCTATGATTCGAAGTTAAAATCCTCAAATTTGGCATGATAATGACTTTTTCACGTTTTTCATGTAGTTTGATATTACGTAAATATATTCATTTTTACCAATATTTCGATACTATTTCATGTAGTATCACGGTATGTGATTTGGCCTTCAAATCTCAGATTTTCGCATAATATTGCATTTTAAGCAAGTTTTCTTGCATTTTGTTTCGTACTAAAAATCATCGAATTCAGCAATATTTTGACGTTAAACATCCCCTTTTCCTTTATGTGATATAAACAAAATATCATCGAATTAGGCAATATTTTGCTGTTTTTCCACGTTTTTGTGAATTTTCAGTTTATTGCTATTAATTCATTAAATATACGATAAAAATGATGCAAACACATAATTGATTAGAAATTAACCATAAACACTTCATTTTCAATCAGCTATTTGTTTCTCGTTAAAATACTGTGTAAGATATTGGAAAGGGGAGAAATTCTGTTTTTATTGCATATATCGACGTTTCAGCCGGATTAGAGCGGTTTTACGTGTACATCTTCCATCGGTAATATAAACGAAAAATCAGGAACATTTTAGTTAATTCTAATGAAAACACATTGATTTTTATCATTTGTATTTGAAACAAAATTGTCATATGTCTTTTATTGGATCTAAATAATACGAAACCTCGCTCAATGATTCGAAGTTAAAATCTTCAAATATGGTAATATAGTGACTTTTTTCACGTTATTCATGTAGTGTGATTTTACGTAAATATATTCGTTTTTACCAATATTTCGATACTACTTCAGGTTTTCTCACGATATGTGATTTGGCCTTCAAATCTCAGAATTTCGCAAAATATTGCATTTTAAGCAAGTTTTCTTGCATTTTGTTTTGTACTAAAAATCATCGAATTTAGCAATATTTTGACCTTTATCATCTCCTTTCCTTTATGTGATTTAAACAAAATATCATCGAATTAGGCAATATTTGGCCGTTTTTCCACGTTTTCGTGAATTTTCAGTTTATTGTTATTATTTCGTTAAATATACGAGAAAAATTATGCAAACACATAATTGATTAGAAAATAACCTTAAATACTTCATTTTCAATCATCTATTTGTTTCTCGTTAAAATACTGGGTAAGATATTAAAAAGGGGAGAAGTTCTGTTTTTATTGCATATATCGACGTTTCAGCCGGATTTAAGCGGTTTTACGTGTACATCTTCCATTGGTAATATAAACCGAAAATCAGGAACATTTTAGTTAATTTTAATGAAAACACATTGATTTTTATTATTTGTATTGGAAGCAACATCTTTATACGTCTTTTCTAGGGTCTAAAAAATACGAAACGTCGCTCTATGATTCGAAGTTAAAATCCTCAAATTTGGAATAATAATGACTTTTTCACGTTTTTCATGTAGTTTGATATTACGTAAATATATTCATTTTTACCAATATTTCGAAACTATTTCATGTAATATCACAGTACGTGATTTGGCCTACAAATCTCAGATTTTCGTATAATATTGCATTTTAAGCAAGTTTTCTTGCATTTTGTTTCGTACTAAAAATCATCGAATTCAGCAATATTTTGACGTTTATCATCCCCTTTTCCTTTATGTGATTTAAACAAAATATCATCGTATTAGGCCATATTTTGCCGTTTTTCCACGTTTTTGTGAATTTTTAGTTTATTGTTATTATTTCATTAAATATACGAGAAAAATTATGCAAACACATAATTGATCAGACTATAAGCTTAAATACTTAATTTTCAATCATCAATTTCTTTCTCGTTGAAATACTGAGTAAGATATTGAAAAGGGGAGAAGTTCTGTTTTAATTGCATATATCGACGTTTCAGCAGGATTAGAACAGTTTTACGTGTACATCTTCCATCGGTAATATAAACCGAAAATCAGAAACATTTTAGTTAATTCTAATGAAAACACATTGATTTTTATCATTTGCATTGGAAGCAACATCTTTATACATCTTTTCAAGGGTCTAAAAAATACGAAACCTCGCTTTATGATTCGAAGTTAAACTTCGAATCAAATATTTGGCATAAAAAAGACTTTTTCACGTTTTTCATGTAGTTTGATATTACGTAAAAATATTCATTTTTACCAATATTTCGATACAGTTCATGTAGTATCACGATACGTGATTTAGCCTTCAATTCTCAGATTTTCGCATAATATTGCATTTTAAGCAAGTTTTCTTGCTTTTTGTTTCTTACTAAAAGTCATCGAATTCAGCAATATTTTGACATTTATCATCCCCTTTTCCTTTATGTGATATAAACAAATTATCATCGAATGAGGCAATATTTTGCTGTTTTTCCACGTTTTTGTGAATTTTCAGTTTATTGTTATTATTTCATTATATATACGAGAAAAATTATGCAAACACATAATTGATTAGATAATATCCTTAAATACTTCATTTTCAATCAACTATTTGTTTCTCGTTAAAATCCTGAATAAGATATTGAAAAGGAGAGAAGTTCGGTTTTTATTGCATATATCGACGATTCAGCCGGAATAGAGCGGTTTTACGTGTACATCTTCCATCGGTAATATAAACGGAAAATCAGGAACATTTTAGTTAATTGTAATGAAACACATTGATTTTTATCATTTGTATTGGAAACAACATTGTCAAATGTCTTTTCATGGATCTAAATAATACGAAACCTCGCTTTACGATTCGAAGTTAAAATCCCCAAATTTGGTATAATAGTGACTTTTTCACGTTTTTCATGTAGTTTGATATTACGTAAATATATTCATTTTTACCAATATTTCGATACTATTTCATGTAGTATCACGGTATGTGATTTGGCCTTCAAATCTCAGATTTTCGAATAATATTGCATTTTAAGCAAGTTTTCTTGCATTTTGTTTCGTACTAAAAATCATCGAATTCAGCAATATTTTTACGTTTATCATCCCCTTTTCCTTTATGTATATAAACAAAATATCATCGAATTAGGCAATATTTTGCTGTTTTTCCACGTTTTTGTGAATTTTCAGTTTATTGCTATTAATTCATTAAATATACGATAAAAATGATGCAAACACATAATTGATTAGAAATTAACCTTAAACACTTCATTTTCAATCAACTATTTGTTTCTCGTTAAAATACTGAGTAAGATATTGGAAAGGGGAGAAATTCTGTTTTTATTGCATATATCGACGTTTCAGCCGGATTAGAGCGGTTTTACGTGTACATCTTCATCGGTAATATAAACGGAAAATCAGGAACATTTCAGTTAATTCCAATGAAAACACATTGATTTTTATCATTTGTATTTAAAACAAAATTGTCATATGTCTTTTCTTGGATCTAAATAATACGAAACCTCGCTCAATGATTTGAAGTTAAAATCCTCAAATATGGTAATATAGTGAGTTTTATCACGTTATTCATGTAGTGTGATTTTACGTAAATATATTCGTTTTTACCAATATTTCGATACTACTTCAGGTTTTCTCACGATATGTGATTTGTCCTTCAAATCTCAGAATTTCGCAAAATATTGCATTTTAAGCAAGTTTTCTTGCATTTTGTTTTGTACTAAAAATCATCGAATTTAGCAATATTTTGACCTTTATCATCCCCTTTTCCTTTATGTGATTTAAACTAAATATCATCGAATTAGGCAATATTTTGCCGTTTTTCCACGTTTTCGTGAATTTTCAGTTTATTGTTATTATTTCGTTAAATATACGAGAAAAATTATGCAAACACATAATTGATCAGAAAATAACCTTAAATACTTCATTTTCAATCATCTATTTGTTTCTCGTTAAAATACTGAGTAAGATATTGAAAAGGGGAGAAGTTCTGTTTTTATTGCATATATCGACGTTTCAGCCGGATTTAAGCGGTTTTACGTGTACATCTTCCATCGGTAATATAAACCGAGAATCAGGAACATTTTAGTTAATTTTAATGAAAACACATTGATTTTATTATTTGTATTGGAAGCAACATCTTTATACGTCTTTTCTAGGGTCTAAAAAATACGAAACGTCGCTCTATGATTCGAAGTTAAAATCCTCAAATTTGGAATAATAATGACTTTTTCACGTTTTTCATGTAGTTTGATATTACGTAAATATATTCATTTTTACCAATATTTCGAACTATTTCATGTATATCACAGTACGTGATTTGGCCTTCAAATCTCAGATTTTCGTATAATATTGCATTTTAAGCAAGTTTTCTTGCATTTTGTTTCGTACTAAAAATCATCGAATTCAGCAATATTTTGACGTTTATCATCCCCTTTTCCTTTATGTGATTTAAACAAATATCATCGAATTAGGCAATATTTTGCCGTTTTTCCACGTTTTTGTGAATTTTTAGTTTATTGTTATTATTTCATTAAATATACGAGAAAAATTATGCAAACACATAATTGATCAGACTATAAGCTTAAATACTTAATTTTCAATCATCAATTTTTTCTCGTTAAAATACTGAGTAAGATATTGAAAAGGGGAGAAGTTCTGTTTTATTGCATATATCGACGTTTCAGCGGATTAGAACGGTTTTACGTGTACATCTTCCATCGGTAATATAAACCGAAAATCAGAAACATTTTAGTTAATTCTAATGAAAACACATTGATTTTTATCATTTGCATTGGAAGCAACATCTTTATACATCTTTTCTAGGGTCTAAAAAATACGAAACCTCGCTTTATGATTCGAAGTTAACTTCGAATCATATTTGGCATAAAAGACTTTTCACGTTTTTCATGTAGTTTGATATTACGTAAATATATTCATTTTTACCAATATTTCGATACTATCATGTAGTATCACGATACGTGATTTGGCCTTCAATCTCAGATTTTCGCATAATATTGCATTTTAAGCAAGTTTTCTTGCATTTTGTTTCGTACTAAAATCATCGAATTCAGCAATATTTTGACATTTATCATCCCCTTTTCCTTTATGTGATATAAACAAATATCATCGAATAGGCAATATTTTGCTGTTTTTCCACGTTTTTGTGAATTTTCAGTTTATTGTTATTATTCATTATATATACGAGAAAAATTATGCAAACACATAATTGATTAGATAATATCCTTAAATTTCATTTTCAATCAACTATTTGTTTCTCGTTAAAATCCTGAGTAAGATATTAAAAAGGGAGAAGTTCTGTTTTTTTGCATATATCGATGTTTCAGCCGGATTTAAGCGGTTTTACGTGTACATCTTCCATCGGTAATATAAACCGAAAATCAGGAACATTTTAGTTAATTTTAATGAAAACACATTGATTTTTATCATTTGTATTGGAAACAACATCTTTATCTTTTCAGGAACATTTTTGTTAATTCTAAAAAACACATTGATGTTTATCATTTGTATTGGAAACAACATTTTTATGTCTTTTCTAGGATCTAAATAATACGAAACCTCGCTTTATGATTTGAAGTTAAAATCCTCAAGGTTGGTAATATAGCGTTTTTTTAACGTTTTTCATGTAGTGTGACTTTACGTAAATATATTCGTTTACCAATCTTTCGATACTACTTCACATTTTCTCATGATATGTGATTTGGCTTTCATATCTCAGAATTTCGCAAATTTTGCATTTTAAGCAAGTTTTCTTGCGTTTTGTTTTGTACTAAAAATCATTGAATTTAGCAATATTTTGACGCTATCATCCTCTTTTCCTTTAAGTAATTGAAACAAAATATCATCGAATTAGGCAAAATTTTTGCCCTTTTTCCACGTTTTTGTGAATTTTCAGTTTATTGTTATTAATTCATTATATATACGATAAAAATGATGCAAACTGCAAAACTGCAAGACAGCAAAACTGCAATACTTTGCATCATACGATAATGATGATGCAAAATTGATTAGAAATTAACATTAAATACTTCATTTTCAATCAACTATTTGTTTCTCGTTAAAAAACTGAGTAAGATATTAAAAAGGGGAGAAGTTCTGTTTTTCTGCATATATCGATGTTTCAGCCGGATTAGAGCTGTTTTACGTGAACATCTTCCATCGGTAATATAAACGGAAAATCAGGAACATTTTAGAGTATTTTAATGAAAACACATTGATTTTTATCATTTGTATTGGAAACAACATCTTTATATGTCTTTTCTAGGATCTAAATATTACGAAACCTCGCTTTATAATGTGAAGTTAAAATCCTCAAATATGGTTATAGAGCGATTTTGTTCACGTTTTTTATGTAGTGTAACTTAATGTAGTGTAGTGTAAGAGCCCGAATTTGACTCCAAAATATGGCTCACGGGTCAAATTTGGGATGTTTGGGATATTTTGAAAACTGCAGAGAGGGTTCGGGCAAAATGTGATTCTTCGCCGCTTTCAGTAATTGGCATATTTTCGGTAAAAAAGTCGTAATTTCAAACTGCGAATACATGCAGAAAGCAAAAAATTTGGCTCCAAAGCATGGCTCAAGTGTCGAATTTGGGATGTTTGGGATATATAGAAAACTGCAGGGAGGGTTTGGGCAAAATGTGTTGAATCGCCGCTTTCAGTAACTGTCATATTTTTGGTATAAAAAGTCGTAATTTCTAACTGCGAATACGTGCAGAGAGCAAGAATTTGGCTCGAAAATACGGCTCAAGGGTCGAATTTGGGATGTTATCTTGAGGTTATCTTGAGATGATTTCGGGGCTTTTTAGTGTCCCCGCGGCCCGGTCCTCGACCAGGCCTCCACTCCCAGAAAGCAGCCCGTGACAGCTGACTAACAGCCAGGTACCTATTTTACTGCTAGGTAACAGGTGGCATAGAGTGAAAGAAACTCTGCCCAATGTTTCTCGCCGGCGCCTGGGATCAAACCCAGGACCAGGATGTTTGGAATATTTTGAAAACTGCAGGGAGGATTTGGGTAAAATGTGATCTATCGCCGATTTCAGTAATTTGCATATTTTCAATATAAAAAGTCGTAATTTAAACCAGCGAATACGTGCAGAGAGCCAGAATTTGCCTCCAAAATATGGCTCAAGGGTGGAATTTGGGATGTTTGGGATAATTTGAAAAATGCAAGGGGGGTTTGGGCAAAATGTGACCCATCGCTGCTTTCAGTAATTGGCATATTTTTGGTATAAAATGTAATTTGAAACTGTGAAAACGTGCTGAGAGCCATAATTTGGCTCCTAAATATGGCTCAAGGGTCGAATTAGAACACTCTCTTCAGCCTCTGCATCACTGTCTTAAACCTCTGCTCCCTCTCCTGATCATCTGCATCACTATCGTAAGCCTCTGCATCACTTTCTTGAGCCTCTGCATAACTCTCTTGAGCATCTGCATCAATCTCTTCAGCCTCTGCATCCCTCGCTTGAGCCTCTGCAACACTCTCTTCAGCCTGCATCACTCGCTTAAACCTCTGAATCCCTCTCTAGAGGCCTCTGCATCACTCTCTCGATCCTCTGCATCACTCTCTTGATCCTCTGCATCACTCTCTTGAGTCTTGACTGAGAGGCAATATTTTGACCTTTATCATCCCCTTTTCCTTTATGTGATTTAAACAAAATATCATCGAATTAGGCAATATTTTGCCGTTTTTCCACGTTTTCGTGAATTTTCAGTTTATTGTTATTATTTCATTAAATATACGAGAAAAATTATGCAAACACATAATTGATCAGAAAATAACCTTAAATACTTCATTTTCAATCATCTATTTGTTTCTCGTTAAAATACTGAGTTAGATAATAAAAAGGGGAGAAGTTCTGTTTTTATTGCATATATCGACGTTTAAGCCGGATTTAAGCGGTTTTACGTGTACATCTTCCATCGGTAATATAAACCGAAAATCAGGAACATTTTAGTTAATTTTAATGAAAACACATTGATTTTTATTATTTGTATTGGAAGCAACATCTTTATACGTCTTTTCTAGGGTCTAAAAAATACGAAACGTCGCTCTATGATTCGAAGTTAAAATCCTCAAATTTGGCATGATAATGACTTTTTCACGTTTTTCATGTAGTTTGATATTACGTAAATATATTCATTTTTACCAATATTTCGATACTATTTCATGTAGTATCACGGTATGTGATTTGGCCTTCAAATCTCAGATTTTCGCATAATATTGCATTTTAAGCAAGTTTTCTTGCATTTTGTTTCGTACTAAAAATCATCGAATTCAGCAATATTTTGACGTTAAACATCCCCTTTTCCTTTATGTGATATAAACAAAATATCATCGAATTAGGCAATATTTTGCTGTTTTTCCACGTTTTTGTGAATTTTCAGTTTATTGCTATTAATTCATTAAATATACGATAAAAATGATGCAAACACATAATTGATTAGAAATTAACCATAAACACTTCATTTTCAATCAGCTATTTGTTTCTCGTTAAAATACTGTGTAAGATATTGGAAAGGGGAGAAATTCTGTTTTTATTGCATATATCGACGTTTCAGCCGGATTAGAGCGGTTTTACGTGTACATCTTCCATCGGTAATATAAACGAAAAATCAGGAACATTTTAGTTAATTCTAATGAAAACACATTGATTTTTATCATTTGTATTTGAAACAAAATTGTCATATGTCTTTTATTGGATCTAAATAATACGAAACCTCGCTCAATGATTCGAAGTTAAAATCTTCAAATATGGTAATATAGTGACTTTTTTCACGTTATTCATGTAGTGTGATTTTACGTAAATATATTCGTTTTTACCAATATTTCGATACTACTTCAGGTTTTCTCACGATATGTGATTTGGCCTTCAAATCTCAGAATTTCGCAAAATATTGCATTTTAAGCAAGTTTTCTTGCATTTTGTTTTGTACTAAAAATCATCGAATTTAGCAATATTTTGACCTTTATCATCTCCTTTTCCTTTATGTGATTTAAACAAAATATCATCGAATTAGGCAATATTTGGCCGTTTTTCCACGTTTTCGTGAATTTTCAGTTTATTGTTATTATTTCGTTAAATATACGAGAAAAATTATGCAAACACATAATTGATTAGAAAATAACCTTAAATACTTCATTTTCAATCATCTATTTGTTTCTCGTTAAAATACTGGGTAAGATATTAAAAAGGGGAGAAGTTCTGTTTTTATTGCATATATCGACGTTTCAGCCGGATTTAAGCGGTTTTACGTGTACATCTTCCATTGGTAATATAAACCGAAAATCAGGAACATTTTAGTTAATTTTAATGAAAACACATTGATTTTTATTATTTGTATTGGAAGCAACATCTTTATACGTCTTTTCTAGGGTCTAAAAAATACGAAACGTCGCTCTATGATTCGAAGTTAAAATCCTCAAATTTGGAATAATAATGACTTTTTCACGTTTTTCATGTAGTTTGATATTACGTAAATATATTCATTTTTACCAATATTTCGAAACTATTTCATGTAATATCACAGTACGTGATTTGGCCTACAAATCTCAGATTTTCGTATAATATTGCATTTTAAGCAAGTTTTCTTGCATTTTGTTTCGTACTAAAAATCATCGAATTCAGCAATATTTTGACGTTTATCATCCCCTTTTCCTTTATGTGATTTAAACAAAATATCATCGTATTAGGCCATATTTTGCCGTTTTTCCACGTTTTTGTGAATTTTTAGTTTATTGTTATTATTTCATTAAATATACGAGAAAAATTATGCAAACACATAATTGATCAGACTATAAGCTTAAATACTTAATTTTCAATCATCAATTTCTTTCTCGTTGAAATACTGAGTAAGATATTGAAAAGGGGAGAAGTTCTGTTTTAATTGCATATATCGACGTTTCAGCAGGATTAGAACAGTTTTACGTGTACATCTTCCATCGGTAATATAAACCGAAAATCAGAAACATTTTAGTTAATTCTAATGAAAACACATTGATTTTTATCATTTGCATTGGAAGCAACATCTTTATACATCTTTTCAAGGGTCTAAAAAATACGAAACCTCGCTTTATGATTCGAAGTTAAACTTCGAATCAAATATTTGGCATAAAAAAGACTTTTTCACGTTTTTCATGTAGTTTGATATTACGTAAAAATATTCATTTTTACCAATATTTCGATACAGTATCATGTAGTATCACGATACGTGATTTAGCCTTCAATTCTCAGATTTTCGCATAATATTGCATTTTAAGCAAGTTTTCTTGCTTTTTGTTTCTTACTAAAAGTCATCGAATTCAGCAATATTTTGACATTTATCATCCCCTTTTCCTTTATGTGATATAAACAAATTATCATCGAATGAGGCAATATTTTGCTGTTTTTCCACGTTTTTGTGAATTTTCAGTTTATTGTTATTATTTCATTATATATACGAGAAAAATTATGCAAACACATAATTGATTAGATAATATCCTTAAATACTTCATTTTCAATCAACTATTTGTTTCTCGTTAAAATCCTGAATAAGATATTGAAAAGGAGAGAAGTTCGGTTTTTATTGCATATATCGACGATTCAGCCGGAATAGAGCGGTTTTACGTGTACATCTTCCATCGGTAATATAAACGGAAAATCAGGAACATTTTAGTTAATTGTAATGAAACACATTGATTTTTATCATTTGTATTGGAAACAACATTGTCAAATGTCTTTTCATGGATCTAAATAATACGAAACCTCGCTTTACGATTCGAAGTTAAAATCCCCAAATTTGGTATAATAGTGACTTTTTCACGTTTTTCATGTAGTTTGATATTACGTAAATATATTCATTTTTACCAATATTTCGATACTATTTCATGTAGTATCACGGTATGTGATTTGGCCTTCAAATCTCAGATTTTCGAATAATATTGCATTTTAAGCAAGTTTTCTTGCATTTTGTTTCGTACTAAAAATCATCGAATTCAGCAATATTTTTACGTTTATCATCCCCTTTTCCTTTATGTTATATAAACAAAATATCATCGAATTAGGCAATATTTTGCTGTTTTTCCACGTTTTTGTGAATTTTCAGTTTATTGCTATTAATTCATTAAATATACGATAAAAATGATGCAAACACATAATTGATTAGAAATTAACCTTAAACACTTCATTTTCAATCAACTATTTGTTTCTCGTTAAAATACTGAGTAAGATATTGGAAAGGGGAGAAATTCTGTTTTTATTGCATATATCGACGTTTCAGCCGGATTAGAGCGGTTTTACGTGTACATCTTCAATCGGTAATATAAACGGAAAATCAGGAACATTTCAGTTAATTCCAATGAAAACACATTGATTTTTATCATTTGTATTTAAAACAAAATTGTCATATGTCTTTTCTTGGATCTAAATAATACGAAACCTCGCTCAATGATTTGAAGTTAAAATCCTCAAATATGGTAATATAGTGAGTTTTATCACGTTATTCATGTAGTGTGATTTTACGTAAATATATTCGTTTTTACCAATATTTCGATACTACTTCAGGTTTTCTCACGATATGTGATTTGTCCTTCAAATCTCAGAATTTCGCAAAATATTGCATTTTAAGCAAGTTTTCTTGCATTTTGTTTTGTACTAAAAATCATCGAATTTAGCAATATTTTGACCTTTATCATCCCCTTTTCCTTTATGTGATTTAAACTAAATATCATCGAATTAGGCAATATTTTGCCGTTTTTCCACGTTTTCGTGAATTTTCAGTTTATTGTTATTATTTCGTTAAATATACGAGAAAAATTATGCAAACACATAATTGATCAGAAAATAACCTTAAATACTTCATTTTCAATCATCTATTTGTTTCTCGTTAAAATACTGAGTAAGATATTGAAAAGGGGAGAAGTTCTGTTTTTATTGCATATATCGACGTTTCAGCCGGATTTAAGCGGTTTTACGTGTACATCTTCCATCGGTAATATAAACCGAGAATCAGGAACATTTTAGTTAATTTTAATGAAAACACATTGGATTTTATTATTTGTATTGGAAGCAACATCTTTATACGTCTTTTCTAGGGTCTAAAAAATACGAAACGTCGCTCTATGATTCGAAGTTAAAATCCTCAAATTTGGAATAATAATGACTTTTTCACGTTTTTCATGTAGTTTGATATTACGTAAATATATTCATTTTTACCAATATTTCGAAACTATTTCATGTAATATCACAGTACGTGATTTGGCCTTCAAATCTCAGATTTTCGTATAATATTGCATTTTAAGCAAGTTTTCTTGCATTTTGTTTCGTACTAAAAATCATCGAATTCAGCAATATTTTGACGTTTATCATCCCCTTTTCCTTTATGTGATTTAAACAAAATATCATCGTATTAGGCAATATTTTGCCGTTTTTCCACGTTTTTGTGAATTTTTAGTTTATTGTTATTATTTCATTAAATATACGAGAAAAATTATGCAAACACATAATTGATCAGACTATAAGCTTAAATACTTAATTTTCAATCATCAATTTCTTTCTCGTTGAAATACTGAGTAAGATATTGAAAAGGGGAGAAGTTCTGTTTTAATTGCATATATCGACGTTTCAGCAGGATTAGAACAGTTTTACGTGTACATCTTCCATCGGTAATATAAACCGAAAATCAGAAACATTTTAGTTAATTCTAATGAAAACACATTGATTTTTATCATTTGCATTGGAAGCAACATCTTTATACATCTTTTCAAGGGTCTAAAAAATACGAAACCTCGCTTTATGATTCGAAGTTATACTTCGAATCAAATATTTGGCATAAAAAAGACTATTTCACGTTTTTCATGTAGTTTGATATTACGTAAATATATTCATTTTTACCAATATTTCGATACAGTATCATGTAGTATCACGATACGTGATTTAGCCTTCAATTCTCAGATTTTCGCATAATATTGCATTTTAAGCAAGTTTTCTTGCTTTTTGTTTCTTACTAAAAGTCATCGAATTCAGCAATATTTTGACATTTATCATCCCCTTTTCCTTTATGTGATATAAACAAATTATCATCGAATGAGGCAATATTTTGCTGTTTTTCCACGTTTTTGTGAATTTTCAGTTTATTGTTATTATTTCATTATATATACGAGAAAAATTATGCAAACACATAATTGATTAGATAATATCCTTAAATACTTCATTTTCAATCAACTATTTGTTTCTCGTTAAAATCCTGAATAAGATATTGAAAAGGAGAGAAGTTCGGTTTTTATTGCATATATCGACGATTCAGCCGGAATAGAGCGGTTTTACGTGTACATCTTCCATCGGTAATATAAACGGAAAATCAGGAACATTTTAGTTAATTGTAATGAAACACATTGATTTTTATCATTTGTATTGGAAACAACATTGTCAAATGTCTTTTCATGGATCTAAATAATACGAAACCTCGCTTTACGATTCGAAGTTAAAATCCCCAAATTTGGTATAATAGTGACTTTTTCACGTTTTTCATGTAGTTTGATATTACGTAAATATATTCATTTTTACCAATATTTCGATACTATTTCATGTAGTATCACGGTATGTGATTTGGCCTTCAAATCTCAGATTTTCGAATAATATTGCATTTTAAGCAAGTTTTCTTGCATTTTGTTTCGTACTAAAAATCATCGAATTCAGCAATATTTTTACGTTTATCATCCCCTTTTCCTTTATGTGATATAAACAAAATATCATCGAATTAGGCAATATTTTGCTGTTTTTCCACGTTTTTGTGAATTTTCAGTTTATTGCTATTAATTCATTAAATATACGATAAAAATGATGCAAACACATAATTGATTTGATAATATCCTTAAATACTTCATTTGCCATCAACTATTTGTTTCTCGTTAAAATCCTGAGTAAGATATTGAAAAGGAGAGAAGTTCGGTTTTTATTGCATATATCGACGTTTCAGCCGGAATAGAGCGGTTTTACCCTCTTGACCCTCTGAATCCCTCTCTTGAGCCTCTGCACCACTCTCTTAAGCCTCTGCATCACTCTCGTAAACCTCTGAATCACTCTCTTCAGCTTCTCTATCACTCTCTTGAGCCCCTGCATCCCTCTATTGAGCCTCTGCATCACTCTCGTGATCCTCTGCATCACACTCTTAAGCCTCTACATCCCGCTTTTGAGCTTCTGCATCACTTTCTTAGGCCTCTGCATCCCTTTCTTGAGCTTCTGCATCTCTCTCTTGAACTCCTGCATCCATCTCATGAGCCTTTGCATCCCTCTCTTGAGCCTCTGCATCCCTCTCTTAAGCCTCTGCATCACTCTCTTAAGCCTCTGCTTCCCTCTCTTGATCCTCTGCATCACTCTCTTGAGCCTCTGCATCACTCTCTTGATCGTCTGCATCACTCTCTTGACCCTCTGCATCACTCTCTTGAGCCTCTCTATCACTCTATTGAACATCTGCATCACTCTCTTGAGCCTCTGCATCACTCTCTTAAGCCTCTGCATCCCTCTCTTAAGCCCCTCTACATCTTTCTCTTGGGCCTCTGCATCACTCTCTTGAGCCTCTGCATCACTCTCTTGAGCCTCTGCATTCCTCTCTGGAGCCTCAGCATCCCTCTCTTGAGCCTTTTGCAGCACTCTTATGAGCCTCTGCATCATTCTCTTGAGCCTCTGCATCCCTTTCTTAAGCTTCTGCATCACTCTCTTGAGCCTCTGCATCCCTCTATTAAGCCTCTGCATCACTCTCTTGAGCCTCTGCATCCCTCTCTTGAGCCTCTGCATCACTCTCATGGGCCTCTGCATCACTCTCTCGAGCCTCTGCATCACTCTCTAGAGCCTCTGCATCACTCTCCTAAACCTTTGCATCCCTCTCTTGATCCTCTGCATCAGTCTCTTGAGCCTCTGCATCATTCTCTATAGCCTCTACATCCTTCTCTTAAGCCTCTACATCATTCTCTTTAGCCCCTACATCCCTTTACTCAGCCTCTGCATCACTCTCGTAAGCCTCCCCTCCAAACACACACCGAAACTACGACGTTGGTACAACGTTCGAACAAGTTTTAACACCACCTAACCAGTTATAACAACCAATATATCAAGTTGTAACAACGTTCCAATACGTCATAAACACATTAAGCCAAGATGTAACAACTTTATTACAAGTTGTTACAAGCGGAAAATAGAGACAGTTTCGGTTTGTGTTTCCAGGGTCTGCATCACGCTCTTCAGCCTCGGCATCACTCTCTTGAGCCTCTGCATCACTCTCTTAAACCTCTGCATCCCTCTCTTGATCCTCTGCATCAGTCTTTTGAGCCTCTGCATCGTTCTCTTGAGCCTCTACATCCTTCTCTTAAGCCTCTACATCATTCTCTTGAGCCCCTGCATCACTCTCTTAAGACTCTGCATCACTCTCTTGAGCCTCTGCATCACTCTCTTAAGCCTCTGCCTTTCTCTCTTGAGCCTCTGCGTCACTCTCTTGAGCCTCTGAATCCCTCTCTGGATCCTTAGCATCCCTCTCTTGAGCCTTTTGCAGCACTCTGTTGAGCCTTTGCATCACTCTCTTGAGCCTCTTCATCATTCTATTGAGCCTATATATCTTTCTCCTAAGCCTCTACATCATTCTGTTGAGCCCCTGCATCACTCTCTTGAGCCTCTGCATCACTCTCTTAATCCTCTGCATCTCTCTCTTCAGCCTCTGCATCACTCTCATGATCCTCTGCATCCCTCTCTGGATCCACAGCATCCCTCTCTTGAGCCTTTTGCAGCACTCTGTTGAGCTTTTGCATCACTCTCTTGAGCCTCTGCATCATTCCATTGAGCTTATACATCTTTCTCCTAAGCCTCTACATCATTCTCTTGAGCCCCTGCATCACTCTCTTGAGCCTCTGCATCACTCTCTTAAGCCTTTGAATCTCTCTCTTCAGCCTCTGCATCACTCTCTTGATCCTCTGCATCACTCTCTTGATCCCCTGCATCCCTCTCTCAAGCCTCTGCATCACTCTCTTAAGCCTCAGCATCACCCTCTTAAGTTTCTGCATTACCCTCTTGAGCCTCTGCATCCCTCTCCTAAGCCTCTGCCTCACTCTCTTAAGCCTCTGCATCTTTCTCTTGAGCCTCTGCATCCCTCTCTTCAGCCTCTGCATCACTCTCTTCAGCCTCTTCATCCCTCTCTTGAGCCTCTGCAACACTCTCTTCATTCTCTGCATCACTCTCTTAAGCCTCTCAATCCCTCTCATGAGGCCTCTGCATAACTCTCTCGAGCCTCTGCATCACTCTCTTGATCCTCTGCATCACTCTCTTGAGCCTCTGTATCACCCTCTGAGCCCCTGCATCCCTCTCTTGAGCCTCTGCATCACTCTCTTGAGCCTCTGCTTCACCCTTTCAAGCCTCTACATCCCTCTTTTGAGCCTCTGCATCACTTTCTTAAGCCTCTGCATCACTCTCTTAAGCCTCTGCATCACTCTTGTAAGCTTCTGAATCACTCTCCTGAGCCTCTGCATCCCTCTCATGAGCCTCTGCATCACTCTCAAGAGCCTCTGCGTCCCTCTCATTTGCCTCTTTATCCCTCACTTGAGCCTCTTTATCCCTCTCTTGAGCCTCTGCATCACTCTCTTGAACTCCTGCATCCCTCTCATGAGACTCTGCATCCCTCACTTGAGCCTTTGCATCACTCTCTTAAGCCTCTGCATCCCTCTCTTGAGCTACTGCGTTACTCTCAAGAGCCTCTGCATCCCTCTCTTGTGCCTCTGCTTCCCTCACTCTAGCCCCTGCATCCCTCTTTTGAGCCTCTGCATCACTTTCTTAAGCCTCTGCATCCCTTTCTTGAGCCTCTGCATCTCTCTCTTGAACTCCTCCATCCCTCTCATGAGCCTTTGCATACCTGTCTTGAGCCTTTGCATCACTCGCTTAAGCCTATGCATCCCTCTCTTTGGCCTCTGCATCTCTCACTTGAGCCTCTGCATCCCTCTCTTGAGCCCTGCATCCCTCTCTTGAGCTTCTGCATCCCTCTCTTAAGCCCTGCATCACTCTCTTAAGCTTCTGCATCACTCTCGTAAGCCTCTGAATCACTCTCTTGAGCCTCTGCATCCCTCTCTTAATCCTCTGCATCACTCTCGTAAGCATCTGAATCACTCTCTTGAGCCTCTACATCCCTTTAGCCACCGAATCCCTCTCTAAAGCCTCTGCATCAGTCTCTTGAGCCTCTGCATCACTCTCTTGATCATCTGCATCACTCTCGTAAGCCTCTGCATAACTCTCCTGAGCCTCTGCATAACTCTCTTGAGCCTCTGCATCTTTCTCTTGAGCCTCTGCATCGCTCTTTTAAGCCTATGCATCACTCTCTTAAGCCTCTGCATCACTCTCTTATGCCTCTGAATCACTCGCTTGAGCCTCTGAATAACACTCTTGAGCGCCTGCATCACTCTCTCAAGCCTCTGCATCACTCTCTTGAGCCTCTGCATCCCTCTCTTGAGCCTCTGCATCTCTCTCTTCAGCCTCTTCAGCCCTCTCTTGAGCCTCTGCAACACTCACTTCAGCCTCTGCATCACTCTCTTAAGCCTCTGAATCCCTCTTTTGAGGCCTCTGCATAACTCTCTCGTGCCTCTGCATCACTCTCTTGATTCTCTGCATCACTCTTGTAAGCATCTGAATCACTCTCTCGAGCCTCTACATCACTCTCTTGAGCCTGTGCATCACCCTCTTGATCCTCTGCATCACTCTCTTGAGCCTCTGCATCATTCTTTTGAGCCTCTCCATCCCTCTCTTAAGCCTCTACATCATTCTCTTGAGCCTTTGCATCCCTCTCTTGAGCCTCTGCATCTCTCTCTTGAACTCCTGCTTCTCTCTCATGAGCCTTTGCATCCCTCTCTTGAGCCTTTGCATCACTCTTTTAAGCCTCTGCATCCCTCTCTTGAGCCTTTGCACCACTCTCCTCGGCGTCTTCATCCATATATTGAGCCTCTGCAACATTCACTTCAGCCTCTGCATCACTCTCCTAAGACTCTGAGTCCCTCTCTTGAGACCTCTGCATAACTCTCTCGAGCCTCTGCATCACTCTCTTGAAACTCTGCATCACTCTTGTAAGCATCTGAATCACTCTCTCGAGCCTCTACATAACTCTCTTGATCCTCGGCATCACTCTCTTGAGCCTCTGCATCACCCTTTTGATCCTCTGCATCACTCTCCTGAGCCTCTGAATCATTCTCTTGAGCCTCTGCATCCCTCTCTTAAGCCTCTACATCATTCTCTTGAGCCTCTGCATCCCTCTCTTGAGCCTCTGCATCTCTCTCTAGAACTCCTGCATCTCTCTCATGAGCCTTTGCATCCCTCTCTTGAGCCTTTGCATCACTCTTTTGAGCCTCTGCATCCCTCTCTTGAGCCTCTGCATCACTCTCAAGAGCCTCTGCTTCCCTCTCTTGTGCCTCTGCATCCCTCACATGAGCCTCTGCATCCCTCTCTTGAGCTTCTGCATCCCTCTCTTGGGCCTCTGCATCCCTCTCTTGAGCCTCTGCATCCCTCTTTTAAGCCTTTGCATCACTCTCTTAAGCCTCTGCATCACTCTCTTAAGCCTCTGAATCACTCTCCTAAGCATCTGCATCACTCTGTTGATCCCCTGCATCCCTCTCTCAAGCCTCTGCATAACTCTCTTGAGCCTCTGCATCACCCTCTTAAGCGTCTGCATTACTCTCGTGAGCCTCTGCATCCCTCTCCTAAGCCTCTGCCTCATTCTCTTAATCCTCTGCATCACTCTCTTGAGCCTCTGCATCCCTCTCTTGAACCTCTGCGTCACTCTCTTCAGCCTCTTCATCCCTCTCTTGAGCCTCTGCATCTCTCTCCTGAACTCCTGCATCTCTCTCATGAGCCTTTGCATCCCTCTCTTGAGCCTTTGCATCACTCTTTTGAGCCTCTGCGTCCCTCTCCTGAGCCTCTGCATCACTCTCAAGAGCCTCTGCTTCCCTCTCTTGTGCCTCTGCATCCCTCACATGAGCCTCTGCATCCCTCTCCTGAGCCTCTGCATCCCTCTCTTGAGCCTCTGCATCCCTCTTTTAAGCCTTTGCATCACTCTCTTAAGCCTCTGCATCACTCTCTTAAGCCTCTGAATCACTCTCTTAAGCATCTGCATCACTCTGTTGATCCCCTGCATCCTTCTCTCAAGCCTCTGCATAACTCTTTTGAGCCTCTGCATCACCCTCTTAAGCGTCTGCATTACTCTCGTGAGCCTCTGCATCCCTCTCCTAAGCCTCTGCCTCATTCTCTTAAAACTCTTCATCCCTCTCTTGAGCCTCTGCAACACTCTCTTCAACCTCTGGATCACTCTCTTAAGCCTCTGAATCCTCTCTTGAGGCCTCTGCATAACTCTCTCGAGCCTCTGCATCACTCTCTTGATTCTCTGCATCACTCTCGCAAGTCTCTGAATCACTCTCTCGAGCCTCTGCATCACTCTTTTGATCCTCTGCATCACTCTCTTGATCCCCTGCATCCCTCTCTCAAGCCTCTGCATCACTCTCTTGAGCATCTGCATCACCCTCTTAAGCGTCTGCATTACTCTCCTGAGCCTCTGCATCACTCTCTTGAGCCTCTGCATCCCTCTCTTCAGCTTCTGCATCACTCTCTTGAGCCTCTTCATTAATCTCTCTTGAGCCTCTGCATCACTCTCTTGAGCATCTGCATCACCCTCTTAAGCGTCTGCATTACACTCCTGAGCTTCTGCCTCCCTCTCCTAAGCCTCTGCCTCACTCTCTTAAGCCTCTGCATCACTCTCTAAAGCCTCTGCCATCAGTCTCTTGATTCTCTGCATCACTCGTTGAGCCTCTGCATCACTCTCTTGAGCCTTTGCATCCCTCTCTTAAGCCTCTGCATCCCTCTCTTGATAATCTGCATCACTCTCGTAAGCCTCTGCATCACTCTCTTGAGCCTCTGCATCACTCTTGTAAGCTTCTGAATCACTCTCCTGAGCCCTCTGCATCCCTCTCCAAGAGCCTCTGCATCACTCCCAAAGAGCTCTGCGTCCCTCTCATTTGCCTCTTCATCCCTCACTTGAGCCTCTGCTCCCTCTCTTGAGCCTCTGCATCACTCTACTTGAACTCCTGCATCCCTCTCATGAGACTCTGCATCCCTCTCTTGAGCCTCTGCGTCACTCTCAAGAGCCTCTGCATCCCTCTCGTGTGCCATCTGCTTCCCTCACTCTAGCCTCTGCATCCCTCTCTTGAGCCCCTGCATCCCTCTTTTGAGCCTCTGCATCACTTTCTTAAGCCTCTGCATCCCTTTCTTGAGCCTCTGCATCTCTCTCTTGAACTCACTCCATCCCTCTCATGAGCCTTTGCATACCTCTCTTGAGCCTTTACATCACTCGCTTAAGCCTATGCATCCCTCTCTTTGGCCTCTGCATCCCTCACTTGAGCCTCTGCATCCTTCTCTTGAGCCCCTGCATCCCTCTCTTGAGCCTCTGCATCCCTCTCTTAAGCCTCTGCATCACTCTCTTAAGCTTCTGCATCACTCTCGTAAGCCTCTGAATCACTCTCTTGAGCCTCTGCATCCCTCTCTTGAGCCTCTGAATCACTCTCTTGAGCCTCTGCATCCCTCTCTAATCCTCTGCATCACTCTCGTAAGCATCTGAATCACTCTCTTGAGCCTCTACATCCCTCTCTTTAGCCACCGAATCCCTCTCTAAAGCCTCTGCATCAGTCTCTTGAGCCTCTGCATCACTCTCTTGATCATCTGCATCACTCTCGTAAGCCTCTGCATAACTCTCCTGAGCCTCTGCATAACTCTCTTGAGCCTCTGCATCTTTCTCTTGAGCCTCTGCATCGCTCTTTTAAGCCTATGCATCACTCTCTTAAGCCTCTGCATCACTCTCTTATGCCTCTGAATCACTCGCTTGAGCCTCTGAATAACACTCTTGAGCACCTGCATCACTCTCTCAAGCCTCTGCATCACTCTCTTGAGCCTCTGCATCCCTCTCTTGAGCCTCTGCATCTCTCTCTTCAGCCTCTCAGCCCTCTCTTGAGCCTCTGCAACACTTACTTCAGCCTCTGCATCCCTCTCTCAAGCCTCTGCATCACTCTCTTGAGCATCTGCATCACCCTCTTAAGCGTCTGCATTACTCTCCTGAGCCTCTGCATCACTCTCTTAAGCCTCTGAATCACTCTCTTAAGCATCTGCATCACTCTGTTGATCCCCTTCATCCCTCTCTCAAGCCTCTGCATAACTCTTTTGAGCCTCTGCATCACCCTCTTAAGCGTCTGCATTACTCTCGTGAGCCTCTGCATCCCTCTCCTAAGCCTCTGCCTCATTCTCTTAAGCCTCTTCATCCCTCTCTTGAGCCTCTGCATCCCTCTCTTGAGCTTCTGCATCCCTCTCCTTGGGCCTCTGCATCCCTCTCTTGAGCCTCTGCATCCCTCTTTTAAGCCTTTGCATCACTCTCTTAAGCCTCTGCATCACTCTCTTAAGCCTCTGAATCACTCTCCTAAGCATCTGCATCACTCTGTTGATCCCCTGCATCCCTCTCTCAAGCCTCTGCATAACTCTCTTGAGCCTCTGCATCACCCTCTTAAGCGTCTGCATTACTCTCGTTAGCCTCTGCATCCCTCTCCTAAGCCTCTTGCCTCATTCTCTTAATCCTCTGCATCACTCTCTTGAGCCTCTGCATCCCTCTCTTGAACCTCTGCGTCACTCTCTTCAGCCTCTTCATCCCTCTCTTGAGCCTCTGCATCTCTCTCCTGAACTCCTGCATCTCTCTCATGAGCCTTTGCATCCCTCTCTTGAGCCTTTGCATCACTCTTTTGAGCTCTCTGCGTCCCCTCTCCTGAGCCTCTGCATCACTCTCAAGAGCCTCTGCTTCCCTCTCTTGTGCCTCTGCATCCCTCACATGAGCCTCTGCATCCCTCTCTTCAGCTTCTGCATCCCTCTCTTGGGCCTCTGCATCCCTCTCTTGAGCCTCTGCATCCCTCTTTTAAGCCTTTGCATCACTCTCTTAAGCCTCTGCATCACTCTCTTAAGCCTCTGAATCACTCTCTTAAGCATCTGCATCACTCTGTTGATCCCCTGCATCCCTCTCTCAAGCCTCTGCATAACTCTTTTGAGCCTCTGCATCACCCTCTAAGCGTCTGCATTACTCTCGTGAGCCTCTGCATCCCTCTCCTAAGCCTCTGCCTCATTCTCTTAAAACTCTTCATCCCTCTCTTGAGCCTCTGCAACACTCTCTTCAACCTCTGGATCACTCTCTTAAGCCTCTGAATCCTCTCTTGAGGCCTCTGCCTAACTCTCTCGAGCCTCTGCATCACTCTCTTGATTCTCTGCATCACTCTCTTGATCCCCTGCATCCCTCTCTCAAGCCTCTGCATAACTCTTTTGAGCCTCTGCATCACCCCTCTTAAGCGTCTGCATTACTCTCGTGAGCCTCTGCATCCCTCTCCTAAGCCTCCTGCTCATTCTCTTAAGCCTCTTCATCCCTCTCTTGAGCCTCTGCATCACTCTCTTCAGCCTCTTCATCCCTCTCTTGAGCCTCTGCAACACTCTCTTAAACCTCTGGAATCACTCTCTTAAGCCTCTGAATCCTCTCTTGAGGCCTCTGCATAACTCTCTCGAGCATCTGCATCACTCTCTTTGAGCCTCTGCATCCCTCTCTTGAGCCTCTGCATCTCTCTCTTCAAGCCTCTTCAGCCCTCTCTTGAGCCTCTGCAACACTCACTTCAGCCTCTGCATCACTCTCTTAAGCCTCTGAATCCTCTTTTGAGGCCTCTGCATAACTCTCTCGTGCCTCTGCATCACTCTCTTGATTCTCTGCATCACTCTTGTAAGCATCTGAATCACTCTCTCGAGCCTCTACATAACTCTCTTGATCCTCTGCATCACTCTCTTGAGCCTGTGCATCACCCTCTTGATCCTCTGCATCACTCTCTTGAGCCTCTGCATCATTCTTTTGAGCCTCTGCATCCCTCTCTTAAGCCTCTACATCATTCTCTTGAGCCTTTGCATCCCTCTCTTGAGCCTCTGCATCTCTCTCTTGAACTCCTGCTTCTCTCTCATGAGCCTTTGCATCCCTCTCTTGAGCCTTTACATCACTCTTTTAAGCCTCTGCATCCCTCTCTTGAGCCTCTGCATCACTCTCCTCGGCGTCTTCATCCATCTATTGAGCCTCTGCAACACTCACTTCAGCCTCTGCATCACTCTCTTAAGCCTCTGAGTCCCTCTCTTGAGACCTCTGCATAACTCTCTCGAGCCTCTGCATCACTCTCTTGAATCTCTGCATCACTCTTGTAAGCATCTGAATCACTCTCTCGAGCCTCTACATAACTCTCTTGATCCTCTGCATCACTCTCTTGAGCCTCTGCATCCCTCTCTTGAGCTTCTGCAATCACTCTCAAGAGCCTCTGCTTCCCTCTCTTGTGCCTCTGCATCCCTCACATGAGCTCTGCATCCCTCTCTTGAGCCTCTGCATCCCTCTCTTGGGCCTCTGCATCCCTCTCTTGAGCCTCTGCATCCCTCTTTTAAGCCTTTGCATCACTCTCTTGGGCCTCTGCATCCCTCTCTTGAGCCTCTGCATCCCTCTTTTAAGCCTTGCATCACTCTCTTAAGCCTCTGCATTACTCTCTTAACCCTCTGAATCACTCTCCTAAGCATCTGCATCACTCTGTTGATCCCCTGCATCCCTCTCTCAAGCCTCTGCATAACTCTCTTGAGCCTCTGCATCACCCTCTTAAGCGTCTGCATTACTCTCGTGAGCCTCTGCATCCCTCTCCTAAGCCTCTGCCTCATTCTCTTAATCCTCTGCATCACTCTCTTGAGCCTCTGCATCCCTCTCTTGAACCTCTGCATCACTCTCTTCAGCCTCTTCATCCCTCTCTTGAGCCTCTGCATCTCTCTCTTGAACTCCTGCATCTCTCTCATGAGCCTTTGCATCCCTCTCTTGAGCCTTTGCATCACTCTTTTGAGCCTCTGCGTCCCTCTCCTGAGCCTCTGCATCACTCTCAAGAGCCTCTGCTTCCCTCTCTTGTGCCTCTGCATCCCTCACATGAGCCTCTGCATCCCTCTCTTGAGCTTCTGCATCCCTCTCTTGGGCCTCTGCATCCCTCTCTTGAGCCTCTGCATCCTCTTTTAAGCCTTTTCATCACTCTCTTAAGCCTCTGCAATCACTCTCTTAAGCCTTTGAATCACTCTCTTAAGCATCTGCATCACTCTGTTGATCCCCTGCATCCCTCTCCCAAGCCTCTGCATAGCTCTTTTGAGCCTCTGCATCACCCTCTTAAGCGTCTGCATTACTCTCGTGAGCCTCTGCATCCCTCTCCTAAGCCTCTGCCTCATTCTCTTAAGCCTCTTCATCCCTCTCTTGAGCCTCTGCATCACTCTCTTCAGCCTCTTCATCCCTCTCTTGAGCCTCTGCAACACTCTCTTCAACCTCTGGATCACTCTCTTAAGCCTCTGAATCCTCTCTTGAGGCCTCTGCATAACTCTCTCGAGCCTCTGCATCACTCTCTTGATTCTCTGTATCACTCTCGCAAGTCTCTGAATCACTCTCTCGAGCCTCTGCATCACTCTTTTGATCCTCTGCATCACTCTCTTGATCCCCTGCATCCCTCTCTCAAGCCTCTGCATCACTCTCTTGAGCATCTGCATCACCCTCTTAAGCGTCTGCATTACTCTCCTGAGCCTCTGCATCACTCTCTTGAGGCCTCTGCATCCCTCTCTTCAGCTTCTGCATCACTCTCTTGAGCCTCTTCATCCCTCTCTTGAGCCTCTGCATCACTCTCTTGAGCCTCTGCATCCCTCTCTTAAGCCTCTGCAACACTCTCTTCAGCCTCTGCATCACTCTCTTAAGCCTCTGCATCCCTCTCTTGATCATCTGCATCACTCCTCGTAAGCCTCTGCATCACTCTCTTGAGCCTCTGCATAACTCTCTTGAGCCTCTGCATCACTCTCTTGAGCCTCTGCATCTCTCTTTTAAGCCTTTGCATCACTCTCTTGAGCCTCTGCATCCCTCCTTTAAGCCTCTGCATCACTCTCTTAAGCCTCTGCATCACTCTATTATGCCTCTGAATCACTCGCTTGAGCCTCTGCATAACTCTCATGAACACCTGCATCCCTCTCTTGAGCCTCTGCATCTCTCTCTTCAGCCTCTTCATCCCTCTCTTGAGCCTCTGCAACACTCACTTCAGCCTCTGCATCACTCTCTTAAGCCTCTGAATCCCTCTGTTGAGGCCTCTGCATAACTCTCTCGAGCCTCTGCATCACTCTCTTGATTCTCTGCATCACTCACGTAAGCATCTGAATCACTCTCGAGCCTTTACATCACTCTCTTGATCCTCTGAATCACTCTCTTGATCCTCTGCATCACCGTCTTGATCCTCTGCATCACTCACTTGAGCCTCTACATCCCTCTCTTAAGCTTCTACATAATTCTCTTGAGCCTCTGTATCCCTCTCTTGAGCCTCTGCATCTCTCTCTTGAACTCCTGCTTCTCTCTCATGAGCCTTTGCATCCCTCTCTCAAGCCTCTGCATCACTCTCTTTAGCCTCTGCATCCCTCTCTTGAGCCTCTGCATCACTCTCCTCAGCCTCTTCATCCCTCTCTTCAGCCTCTGCAACACTCACTTCAGCCTCTGCATCACTCTCATAAGCCTCTGAATGCCTCTCTTGAGGCCTCTGCATAACTCTCTCGAGCCTCTGCATCACTCTCGTAAGCATCTGATTCACTCTCTCGAGCCTCTATATAACTCTCTTGATCCTCTGTATCACTCTCTTGAGCCTCTGCAACACCCTCTTGATCCTCTACATCACTCTCTTGAGAATCTGCATCATCCTATTGAGCCTCTGCATCCCTCTCTTAAGCCTCTACATCATTCTCTTGAGCCTCTGCATACCTCTCTTAAGCCTCTACGTCATTCTCTTGTGCCTCTGCATCACTCTCTTAAGCCTCTGCATCCCTCTCTTGAGCCTCTGCATTTCTCTCTTTAACTCCTGCTTCTCTCTCATGAGCCTTTGCATCCCCTCTCTTGAGCCTCTGCATCCCTCTTTTAAGCCTTTGCATCACTCTCTTAAGCCTCTGCATCACTCTCTTAAGCCTTTGAATCACTCTCTTAAGCCTCTTCATCACTCTCTTGATCCCCTGCATCCCTCTCTCAAGCCTCTGCATAACTTTCTTGAGCCTCTGTATCACACTCTTTAGCGTCTGCATTACTCTCTTGAGCCTCTGCATCCCTCTCCTAAGCCTCTGCCTCACTCTCTTAAGCCTCTGCATCACTCTCTTCAGCCTCTTCATCCCTCTCTTGAGCCTCTGCACCACTCTCTTCAGCCTCTGCATAACTCTCTCGAGCCTCTGCGTCACTCTCTTGATTCTCTGCAACACTCTCGGAAGTCTCTGAATCACTCTCTCAAGCCTCTGCATCACTCTCATGATCCTCTACATCACTCTCTTGAGCCTCTGCATTACTCTCTTGAATCTCTGCATCACTCTCTAGAGCCTCTGCATCACTCTCTTCAGCCTCTGCATCACTTTCTTAAGCCTCTGCTTCCCTCTCTTGATCCTCTGCATCACTCTCTTGAGCCTCTGCATCACTCTCTTAAGCCTCTGCATCACTCTCGTAAGCCTCTGAATCACTCTCTTGAGCCTCTGTATCACTCTCTTTGAGCCTCTGTATCACTCTCTTGAGCCCCTGCATCCCTGTCTGGAGCCTCTGCATCACTCTCTTGAGCCTCTGCATCAACCTTTTAAGCCTCTGCATCCCTCTTTTGAGCCTCTGCATCACTTTCTTAAGCCTCTGCATCACTCTCTTAAGCCTCTGCATCACTCTCGTAAGCCTCTGAATCACTCTCCTGAGCCTCTGCATCCCTCATGAGCCTTTGCATCATTCCCAAGAGCCTCTGCGTCCCTCTCTTGTGCCTCTTCATCCCTCAATTGAGCCTCTGCATCCCTCTCTTGAGCCTTTGCATCACTCTCTTGAACTCCTGCATCCCTCTCATGAGCCTCTGCATCCCTCTCTTGAGCCTCTGCATCCCTCTCTTAAGCCTCTGAATCACTCTCTTAAGCCTCTGCATCACTCTCGTAAGCTTCTGAATCACTCCGTTGAGCCTCTGCATCACTTTCTTGAGCCTCTCCATCACTCTCTTGAGCCTCTGCATTCCTTTCTTAAGCCTCTGCATCATTCTCTTCAGCCTCTGCATCCCTCTCCTAAGCCTTTGCATCATTCTTTTCTTTTCAGCCTCTGCATTCCTCTCTTAAGCCTCTGCATCACTCTCTTGATCCACAGCATCCCTCTCTTAAGCCTCTGCATCATTCTCTTTAGCCCCTGCATCATTCTCTTGAGCCTCTGCATACCTCTCTTAAGCCTCTACGTCATTCTCTTGATTCTCTGCATCACTCTTTTGAGCCTCTGCATCCCTCTCTTAAGCCTCTGCAACACTCACTTCAGCCTCTGCATCACTCTCTTAAGCCTCTGCATCCCTTTCTTGAGCCTCTGCATCACTCTCTTGAGCCTCTGCATCACTCTCAAAAGCCTCTGCATCCCTCTCTTGTGCCTCTGCATCCATCACTTGCGCCTCTGCATCTGAGCCTCTGCATCACTCTCAAGAGCCTCTGCATCCCTCTCTTGTGCCTCTGCATCCCTCACTTGAGCCTCTGCATCCCTCTCTTGAGCCTATGCATCACACTCAAGAGCCTCTGCATCCCTCTCTTGTGCCTCTGCATCCCTCACTTGAGCCTCTGCATCCCTCTCTTGAGCCTCTGCATCACTCTCAAGAGCCTCTGCATCCCTGTCTTGTGCCTCTGCATCCCTCACTTGAGCCTCTGCTTCCCTCTCTTAAGCCTCTGCATCACTCTCGTAAGCCTCTGAATCACTCTCTTGAGCCTGTGCATCCCTCTCCTGAAGTCCTGCATCCCTCTCATGAGCCTCTGCATCCCTCTCTTGAGCCTTTGCATCAATCTCTTAAGCCTCTGCATCCCTCTCTTGAGCCTCTGCATCACTCTCTTAAGCCTCTGCATCACTCTCTTAAGGCTCTGCATCACTCTCGTAAGCCTCTGAATCACTCTCTTGAGCCTCTGCATCCCTCTTTTGAGCCTCTGCATCACTCTCTTCAGCCTCTGCAGCCCTCTCCTGAGCCTCTGCATCACTCTCTTGAGCCTCGGCATCCCTCTCTTAAGAGTCTGCATCACTCTCTTGAGCCTCTGCATCATTCTCTTAAGCCTCTGCATCACTCTCTTGAGCCTTTGAATCCCTCTCTTGAGCCTCTGCATCAATCTCTCTCGAGCCTCTGCATCCCTCTCTTGAGCCTCTGAATCCCTCTCTTGAGCCGCTGCATCACTCTCGTGTGCCTCTGCATCACTTTCTTAAGCCTTTGCATCCCTCTCTTGAGCCTCTGAATCCCTCTCATAAGCCTCTGCATAACTCTCTTTAGCTTCTGCATCACTCTCTTGAGCCTCTACATCCCTCTCTTGAGGCTCTGCCTCACTCTCGTAAGCCTCTGCACCACTCTCTTGAGACTCTGCATAACACTCTGGAGTCTCTGCATCACTCTCTTGAGCCTCTGCATCCCTCTCTTGAGCCTCTGCAACACTCTCTTCAGCCTCTTCATCACTCTCTAAATCCTTTAAATCCCTCTCTTGATCCTCTGCATCAATCTTTTGAGCCTCTGCATCACTCTCTTGATTCTCTACATCACTCTCTTGAGCCTCTGCATTACTCTCATGAGCCTCTGCATCCCTCTCTTGAGTCTCTGCATCACTCTCTTGAGCTTCTGCATCACTTTCTTAAGCCTCTGCATCCCTCTCTTAAGCCTCTACATCATTCTCTTGAGCCTCTGCATCACTCTCTTGAGCCTCTGCATCACTCTCTTAAGCCTCTGCATTACTCTTGAGCCTCTGCATCATTCTCTTGAGCCTCTGCATCACTCTCTTAAGCCTCTGCATCTCTCTCTTGAGCCTCTGCATCACTCTTTTGAGCCTCTGCATCATTCTCTTAAGCCACTTCATCACTCTCTTGAGCCTCTGCATCACTCTCTTAAGCCTCTGCATCACTCTCTTGAGCCTCTGTATCCATTTCTTAAGCCTCTGCATCACTCTCTTAAACTTCTGCATCACTCTCTTTAGCCTCTGCATCACTCTCTTCAGCCTCTGCATCCCTTTTTTGAGCCTCTGCATCATCCTCCTAAGCCTCAGCATCACTCACTTTAGCCTCTGCATCATTCTCTTCAGCCTCTGCATCCCTCTCTTGAGCCTCTGCATCATTCTCCTAGGCCTTTTCATCACTCTCTTGAGCCTCTGCATCACTCTCTTGAGCCTCTGCATCCCTCTCTTAAGCATCTGCATCACTCTCTTAAGCCTCTGCATCACTCTCTTTAGCCTCTGCATCACTCTCTTGAGCCTCTGCATCACTCTCTTGGGCCTCTGCATCACTCTCTTGAGCCTCTGCATTACTCTCTTGAGCCTCTGTATCACTCTCATGAGACTCTGCATCACTCTCTTGAGCCTCTGCATCACTCTCTTGAGCCTCTGCATCCCTCTCTTGAGCCTCTGCATCACTCTCGTAAGCCTCTCGATCACTCTCTTGAGCCTCTGCAACACTCTCTTGAGCCTCTGCCTCACTCTCCTAAGCCTCTGCATCCCTCTCCTGAGCCTCTGAATCCCTCTTTTGAGCCTCTGCATCACTCTCTTGAGCCTCTGCAACACTCTCTTCATCCTTTGCATTCCTCTCTTGAGCATCTGCATCACTCTCTTGAGCCTCTGCATCCCTCTCTTGAGCCTCTGCAACACTCTCTTCAGCCTCTGCATCACTCTCTTAAGCCTCTGAATCCCTCTCTTGTGCCTTTAATTCCCGCTCATGAGCCTCTGCACCACTCTCTCGAACCTCTGCATCACTCTCCTGATCCTTTGCATCACTTTCGTGAGCCTCTGCATCACTCTCTTAAGCCTCTGCATCACTATCTTAAGCCTCTGCATCCCTCTCTTGATCCTCTGCATCACTCTCTTGAGCCTCTGCATCACTCTCTTAAGCCTCTGCATCTCTCCCTTCAGCCTCTGCATCACTCTCTGGAGCCTCTGCATCCCTCTCTGGAGCCTCAGCATCCCTCTCTTGAGCCTCTGCATCACTCTCTTTAACCTCTTCATCATTCTCTTGAGCCTCTGCATCCCTCTCTTAAGCCTCTGCAACACTCTCTTGACCCTTTGCATCCCTCTCTTAAGCCTCTGCATCACTCTCTTGAGCCTCTCCATCCCTCTCTTGAACTCCTGCATACCACTCATGAGCCTCTGCATCCCTCTCTTGAGCCTTTGCATCACTCACTTAAGCCTCTGCATCACTCTCTTGAGCCTCTGCATCACTCTCAAGAGCATATACATCACTATCTTGTGCCTCTTCATCCCTCACTTGAGCCTCTGCATCCCTCTCTTGAGCCTCTGCATCACTCTCAACAGCCTATGCATCACTCTCTTGTTCCTCTTCATCCCTCCCTTGAGCCTCTGCATCCCTCTTTTGAGAATCTGCGTCCCTCTCTTAAGCCTCTGCATCACTCTGTTAAGCCTCTGCATCACTCTCGTAAGCCTCTGAATCACTCTGTTGAGCTTCTGCATCCCTCTCTTGAGCCTCTGAATCACTCTCTTCAGCCTCTGCATCCTTCTCTTGAGCCTCTGCATCACTCCTCTTGAGCCTCTGCATCACTCTCTGTAGCCTTTGCATCACCATCTTGAACCTCTGCATCCCTCTCTTGATCCTCTGCATCAATCTTTTGAGCCTCTGCATCACTCTCTTGATTCTCTACATCACTCTCTTGAGCCTCTGCATTACTCTCATGAGCCTCTGCATCCCTCTCTTGAGTCTCTGCATCACTCTCTTGAGCTTCTGCATCACTTTCTTAAGCCTCTGCATCCCTCTCTTAAGCCTCTACATCATTCTCTTGAGCCTCTGCATCACTCTCTTGAGCCTCTGCATCACTCTCTTAAGCCTCTGCATTACTCTTGAGCCTCTGCATCATTCTCTTGAGCCTCTGCATCACTCTCTTAAGCCTCTGCATCTCTCTCTTGAGCCTCTGCATCACTCTTTTGAGCCTCTGCATCATTCTCTTAAGCCACTTCATCACTCTCTTGAGCCTCTGCATCACTCTCTTAAGCCTCTGCATCACTCTCTTGAGCCTCTGTATCCATTTCTTAAGCCTCTGCATCACTCTCTTAAACTTCTGCATCACTCTCTTTAGCCTCTGCATCACTCTCTTCAGCCTCTGCATCCCTTTTTTGAGCCTCTGCATCATCCTCCTAAGCCTCAGCATCACTCACTTTAGCCTCTGCATCATTCTCTTCAGCCTCTGCATCCCTCTCTTGAGCCTCTGCATCATTCTCCTAGGCCTTTTCATCACTCTCTTGAGCCTCTGCATCACTCTCTTGAGCCTCTGCATCCCTCTCTTAAGCATCTGCATCACTCTCTTAAGCCTCTGCATCACTCTCTTTAGCCTCTGCATCACTCTCTTGAGCCTCTGCATCACTCTCTATGGCCTCTGCATCACTCTCTTGAGCCTCTGCATTACTCTCTTGAGCCTCTGTATCACTCTCATGAGCCTCTGCATCACTCTCTTGAGCCTCTGCATCCCTCTCCTGAGCCTCTGCATCCCTGTCTTGAGCCTCTGCATCATTCTTTTGAGTCTCTGCATCCCTCTCTTAAGCCTCTGCATCCCCTGTCTTGAGCCTCTGCATCATTCTCTTCAGCCTCTGCATCACTCTCTTATGCCTCTGCATCTTTCTCTTCAGCCTCTGAATCACTCTCTTGAGCCTCTGCATCACTCTCCTGAGCCTCTGCATCACTCTTTTAAGCCTCTGCATCATTCTCTTCAGCCTCTGCATCTTTCTCTTGGGCCTCTGCATCATTCTCTTCAGCCTCTGCATTCCTCTGTTAAGCCTCTGCATCCCTCTCATGAACCCCTGCATCCCTCTCTGGAGCTTTTGCATCCCTCTTTTGAACCTCTGCATCCCTCTCTTAAGCCTCTGCATCACTCTCTTCAGCCTCTGCATCACTCTCTTGAGCTTCTGCATCCCCTCTATTAAGCCTCTACATCACTCTCTTAAGCCTCTGCATCACTCTATTGAGCTTCTGCATCACTCTCTTGAGCCTCTACATCGCTATCTTGAGCCTCTGCATCACTCTCGTAAGCCTCTCGATCACTCTCCTAAGCCTCTGCATCCCTCTCCTGAGCCTCTGAATCACTCTCTTGAGCCTCTCTATCACTCTCTTGAGCCTCTGTATCACTCTCTTGAGCCCCTGCATCCCTGTCTTGAGCCTCTGCATCACTCTCTTGAGCCTCTGCATCAACCTTTTAAGCCTCTGCATCCCTCTTTTGAGCCTCTGCATCACTTTCTTAAGCCTCTGCATCACTCCCTTAAGCCTCTGCGTCACTCTCGTAAGCCTCTGCATCCCTCTCCTGAGCCTTTGAATCCATCTCTCGAGCCTCTGCATCACTCTCTTAAGCCTCTGCATCCCTCTCTTGAGCCTCTGAATCCCTCTCTTGAGCCGCTGCATCACTCTCGCGCGCCTCTGCATCACTTTCTTAAGCCTCTGCATCCCTCTCTTGAGCCTCTGAATCCCTCTCATAAGCCTCTGCATCACTCTCTTGAGCCTCTGCATCCCCTCTATTAAGCCTCTACATCACTCTCTTAAGCCTCTGCATCACTCTATTGAGCTTCTGCATCACTCTCTTGAGCCTCTACATCGCTCTCTTGAGCCTCTGCATCACTCTCGTAAGCCTCTCGATCACTCTCTTGAGCCTCTGCAACACTCTCTTGAGCCTCTGCCTCACTCTCCTAAGCCTCTGCATCCCTCTCCTGAGCCTCTGAATCCCTCTTTTGAGCCTCTGCATCACTCTCTTGAGCCTCTGCAACACTCTCTTCATCCTTTGCATTCCTCTCTTGAGCATCTGCATCACTCTCTTGAGCCTCTGCATCCCTCTCTTGAGCCTCTGCAACACTCTCTTCAGCCTCTGCATCACTCTCTTAAGCCTCTGAATCCCTCTCTTGTGCCTTTAATTCCCGCTCATGAGCCTCTGCATCACTCTCTCGAACCTCTGCATCACTCTCCTGATCCTTTGCATCACTTTCGTGAGCCTCTGCATCACTCTCTTAAGCCTCTGCATCACTATCTTAAGCCTCTGCATCCCTCTCTTGATCCTCTGCATCACTCTCTTGAGCCTCTGCATCACTCTCTTAAGCCTCTGCATCTCTCCCTTCAGCCTCTGCATCACTCTCTGGAGCCTCTGCATCCCTCTCTGGAGCCTCAGCATCCCTCTCTTGAGCCTCTGCATCACTCTCTTTAACCTCTTCATCATTCTCTTGAGCCTCTGCATCCCTCTCTTAAGCCTCTGCAACACTCTCTTGACCCTTTGCATCCCTCTCTTAAGCCTCTGCATCACTCTCTTGAGCCTCTCCATCCCTCTCTTGAACTCCTGCATACCACTCATGAGCCTCTGCATCCCTCTCTTGAGCCTTTGCATCACTCACTTAAGCCTCTGCATCACTCTCTTGAGCCTCTGCATCACTCTCAAGAGCATATACATCACTATCTTGTGCCTCTTCATCCCTCACTTGAGCCTCTGCATCCCTCTCTTGAGCCTCTGCATCACTCTCAACAGCCTATGCATCACTCTCTTGTTCCTCTTCATCCCTCCCTTGAGCCTCTGCATCCCTCTTTTGAGAATCTGCGTCCCTCTCTTAAGCCTCTGCATCACTCTGTTAAGCCTCTGCATCACTCTCGTAAGCCTCTGAATCACTCTGTTGAGCTTCTGCATCCCTCTCTTGAGCCTCTGAATCACTCTCTTCAGCCTCTGCATCCTTCTCTTGAGCCTCTGCATCACTCCTCTTGAGCCTCTGCATCACTCTCTGTAGCCTTTGCATCACCATCTTGAACCTCTGCATCCCTCTCTTGAGCCTCTGCATCACTCTCTCCAGCCTCTGCATCCCTCTCCTGAGCCTCTACATCACTCTCTTGAGCGTCTACATCACTCGCTTCAGCCTCTGCATCAC
The DNA here is from genome assembly GCF_040958095.1 of Procambarus clarkii. Classification (NCBI taxonomy): domain Eukaryota; kingdom Metazoa; phylum Arthropoda; class Malacostraca; order Decapoda; family Cambaridae; genus Procambarus; species Procambarus clarkii. Next base: position 29,042,843 of record NC_091187.1, read on the forward strand.
TCTCTTAAGCCTTTGCATCCCTCTCCTGATCCTCTGCATCCCTCTCTTGAGCCTCTGCATAACTCTCTTAAGCCTCTGCATCTCTACCTTCAGCCTCTGCATCACTCTCTGGAGCTTCTGCAGCCCTCTCTGGAGCTTCAGCATCCCTCTCGTGAGCCTCTGCAGCACTCTCTTGAGCCTCTTCATCATTCTCTTGAGCCTCTGCATCCCTCTCTTAAGCCTCTGCATCACTCTCTTGAGCCTTTGCATCCCTCTCTTAAGCCTCTGCATCACTCTCTTGAGCCTCTGCATCCCTCTCTTGAACTCCTGCATACCTCTCATGAGCCTCTGCATCCCTCTCTTGAGCCTTTGCATCACTCTCTTAAGCCTCTGCATCCCTCTCTTGAGCCTCTGCATCACTCTCAAGAGCCTATGCATCCCTCTCTTGTGCCACTGCATCCCTTCCTTGAGCCTCTGCATCCCTCTCCTGAGCCTCTGCATCCCTCTCTTAAGCCTCTGCATCACTCTGTTAAGCCTCTGCATCACTCTCGTAAGCCTCTGAATCACTCTGTTGAGCTTCTGCATCCCTCTCTTGATCCTCTGAATCACTCAGTTTAGCTTCAGCATCCCTCTCTTGAGCCTCTGCATCACTCTCTTCAGCCTCTGCATCCTTCTCTTGAGCCTCTGCATCACTCTCTTGAACCTCTGCATCACTCTCTGTAGCCTTTGCATCACTATCTTGAGCCTCTGCATTACTCTTTTGAGCCTATGCATCCCACTCTTGATCATCTGCATCACTCTCGTAAGCCTCTTCATCCCTCTCTTGAGCCTCTGCAACACTCTCTTCAGCCTCTGCATCACTCTCTTAAACCTCTGAATCCTTCTCTTGAGGCCTCTGCATCACTCTCTCGAACCTCTGCCTCACTCTCTTAATCCTCTGCATCACTCTCATGAGCCTCATGATTCGAAGTTAAAATCCTCATATTTGGTATAATAATGCCTTTTTTCACGTTTTTCATGTAGTTTGATATTACGTAAATATATTCATATTTACCAATATTTTGATACTATTTCATGTAGTATCACAATATATGATTATCCTTAAAATCTCAGATTTTCCCATAATATTGAATTTTAAGCAAGTTTTCTTGCATTTTGTTCCGTACTAAAAATCATCGAATTCAGCAATATTTTGACGTTTATCATCCCCTTTTCCTTTATGTGATATAAACAAAATATCATCGAATTAGGCAATATTTTTCGGTTTTTCCACGTTTTTGTTAATTTTCAGTTTATTGTTATTAATTCATTAAATATACGATAAAAATGATGCAAACACATAATTGATTAAAATTTAACCTTAAACAGTTCATTTTCAATCAACTATTTGTTTCTCGTTAAAATACTGAGTAAGATATTGAAAAGGGGAAAAGTTCTGTTTTATTGCATATATCGACGTTTCAGCCGGATTAAAGCGGGTTTACGTGTACATCTTCCATTGGTAATATAAACGGAAAATCAGGAACGTTTTAGTTAATTCTAATGAAAACACATTGATTTTTATCATTTGTATTAGAAGCAACATTGTCATATGTCTTTTCTTGGATCTAAATAATACGAAACCTCGCTCAATGATTTGAAGATAAAGTCCTCAAATATGGTAATATAGTGACTTTTTTCACGTTATTCATGTAGTGCGATTTTACGTATATATATTCGTTTTTACCAATATTTCGATACTACTTCATGTTTTCTCACGATATGTGATTTCGCTATCAAATCTCAGAATTTCGCAAATTTTGCACTTTTAGCAAGTTTTCTTGCATTTTGTTTTGTACTAAAAATCATCGAATTTAGCAATATTTTGATCCTTATCATCCCCTTTTCCTTTATGTGATTTAAACAAAATATCATCGAATTAGGAAACATTTTGCCATTTTTCAACGTTTTTGTGAATTTTCAGTTTATTGTTATTAATTCATTAAATATACGATAAAAATTATGCAAACACATAATTGATCAGAAAATAACCCTAAATACTTCATTTACAATCATCTATTTGTTTCTCGTTAAAATACTGAGTAAGATATTGAAAAGGGGAGAAATTCTGTTTTTATTGCATATATCGACGTTTCACCCGGATTAGAACGGTTTTACGTGTACATCTTCCATCATTAATATACACCAAAAATCAGGAACATTTTAGTTAATTTTAATGAAAACACATTGACTTTTATCATTTGTATTAGAAGCAGCATCTTTATACGTCTTTCCTGGGGTCTAAAAAATAAGAAACGTAATATAATTCGTAACTATGATTCGAAGTTAAAATCCTCATATTTGGTATAATAATGACTTTTTTCACGTTTTTCATGTAGTTTGATATTACGTAAATATATTCATTTTTACCAATATTTTGATACTATTTCATGTAGTATCACAATATGTGATTATCCTTAAAATCTCAGATTTTCGCATAATATTGAATTTTAAGCAAGTTTTCTTACATTTTGTTCCGTACTAAAAATCATCGAATTCAGCAATATTTTGACGTTTATCATACCCTTTTCCTTTATGTGATATAAACAAAATATCATCGAATTAGGCAATATTTTGCTGTTTTTCCACGTTTTTGTGAATTTTCAGTTTATTGTTATTAATTCATTAAATATACGATAAAAATGATGCAAACACATAATTGATTAAAATTTAACCTTAAACAGTTCATTTTCAATCAACTATTTGTTTCTCGTTAAAATACTGAGTAAGATATTGAAAAAGGGAGAAGTTCTGTTTTATTGCATATATCGACGTTTCAGCCGAATGAGAGCGGTTTTACGTGTACATCTTCCATCGGAAATATAAACGGAAAATCAGGAACGTTTTAGTTAATTCTAATGAAAACACATTGATTTTTATCATTTGTATTGGAAACAACATTGTCATATGTCTTTTCTTGGATCTAAATAATACGAAACCTCGCTCTATGATTTGAAGTTAAAATCTCAAATATGGTACTATAGTGACTTTTTTCACATTATTCGTGTAGTGTAATTTTTCGTAAATATATTATTTTTTACCATTATTTTGATACCACTTCATGTTTATTCACGATATGTGATTTGGCCTTCAAATCTCAGAATTTCGCAAATTTTGCATTTTTAAGCAAGTTTTGTTGCATTTTGTTTTTTACTAAAAATCATCGAATTTAGCATTATTTTGATCCTTATCATCCCCTTTTCCTTTATGTGATTTAAACAAAATATCATCGAATTAGGAAACATTTTGCCGTTTTTCCACGTTTTTGTGAATTTTCAGTATATTGGTATTAATTCATTAAATATACGATAAAAATTATGCAAACACATAATTGATCAGAAAATAACCTTAAATACTTCATTTTCAATCATCTATTTGTTTCTCGTTAAAATACTGAGTAAGATATTGAAAAGGGGAGAAGTTCTGTTTTTATTGCATATATCGACGTTTCAACCGGATTAGAACGGTTTTACGTGTACATCTTCCATCATTAATATAATCCAAAAATCAGGAACATTTTAGTTAATTTTAATGAAAACACATTGACTTTTATCATTTGTATTAGAAGCAGCATCTTTATACGTCTTTTCTAGGGTCTAAAAAATAAGAAACGTAATATAATTCGTAACTATGATTCGAAGTTAAAATCCTCATATTTGGTATAATAATGACTTTTTTCACGTTTTTCATGTAGTTTGATATTACGTAAATATATTCATTTTTACCAATATTTTGATACTATTTCATGTAGTATCACAATATGTGATTATCCTTAAAATCTCAGATTTTCGCATAATATTGAATTTTAAGCAGGTTTTCTTGCATTTTGTTCCGTACTAAAAATCATCGAATTCAGCAATATTTTGAGGTTTATCATACCCTCTTCCATTATGTGATATAAACAAAACATCATCGAATTAGGCAATATTTTTCGGTTTTTCCACGTTTTTGTGAATTTTCAGTTTATTGTTATTAATTCATTAAATATACGATAAAAATGATGCAAACACATAATTGATTAGAAATTAACCTTAAACACATAATTTTCAATCAACTATTTGTTTCTTGTTAAAATACTGAGTAAGATATTGAAAAGGGGAGAAGTTCTGTTTTATTGCATATATCGACGTTTCAGCCGGATTAGAGCGGTTTTACGTGTACATCTTCCATCGGTAATATAAACCGAAAATCAGGAACATTTTAGTTAATTTTAATGAAAACACATTGATTTTTATCATTTGTATTAGAAACAACATCTTTATACGTCTTTTCTAGGGTCTCAAAACAACGAAACGTCGCTCTTTGATTCGAAGTTAAAATTCTCAAATTTGGTATAATAATGACTTTTTCTCGCTTTTCATGTAGTTTGATATTACGTAAATATATTCATTTTTACTAATATTTCGATACTATTTCATGTAGTATCACGATATGGGATTTGGCCTTAAAATCTCAGATTTTCGCATATAATTGCATTTTAAGCAAGTTTTCTTGCATTTTGTTCCGTACTAAAAATCATCGAATTCAGCAATATTTTGACGTTTATCATCCCGTTTTCCTTTATGTGATATAAACAAAATATCATCGAATTAGGCAATATTTTGCGGTTTTTCCACGTTTTTCTGAATTTTCAATTTATTGTTATTAATTCATTAAATATACGATAAAAATTATGCAACCACATAATTGATTAGAATTTAACCTTAAACAGTTCATTTCCAATCAACTATTTGTTTCTCGTTAAAATACTGAGTAAGATATTGGAAAAGGGAGAAGTTCTGTTTTATTGCATATATCGACGTTTCAGCCGAATGAGAGCGGTTTTACGTGTACATCTTCCATCGGTAATATATCGGAAAATCAGGAACGTTTTAGTTAATTCTAATGAAAACACATTGATTTTTATCATTTGTATTGGAAACAACATTGTCATATGTCTTTTCTTGGATCTAAATAATACGAAACCTCGCTCTATGATTTGAAGTTAAAATCTCAAATATGGTAATATAGGACTTTTTCACGTTATTCGTGTAGTGTAATTTCTCGTAAATATATTAGTTCTTACTATTATTTCGATACTATTCACGATATGTGATTTGGCCTTCAAATCTCAGAATTTCGCAAATTTTGCATTTTTAAGCAAGTTTTGTTGCATTTTGTTTTTTACTAAAAATCATCGAATTTAGCATTATTTTGACCTTTATCATTCCCTTTTCCTTTATGTGATTTAAACAAAATATCATCGAATTAGGCAATATTTTGCCGTTTTTCCACGTTTTTGTGAATTTTCAGTATATTAGTATTAATTCATTAAATATACGAGAAAAATTATGCAAACACATAATTGATCAGAAAATAACCTTAAATACTTCATTTTTACTCATCTATTTGTTTTTAGTTAAAATACTGAGTAAGATATTGAAAAGGGGAGAAGTTCTGTTTTTATTGCATATATCGACGTTTCAGCCGGTTTAGAACGGTTTTACGTGTACATCTTCCATCGGTAATATAAACCGAAAATCAGGAACATTTTATTTAATTTTAATGAAAACACATTGATTTTTATCATTTGTATTGGAAGCAACATCTTTATACATCTTTTCTAGGGTCTAAAAAATACGAAACCTCGCTTTATGATTCGAAGTTAAAATCCTCAAATTTGGCATAATAATGACTTTTTCACGTTTTTCATGTAGTTTGATATAACGTAAATATATTCATTTTTACCAATATTTCGATACTATTTCATGTCGTATCACGATATGTGATTTGGCCTTCAAATCACAGATTTTCGCATAATATTACATTTTAAGCAAGTTTTCTTGCATTTTGTTTCGTACTAAAAATCATCGAATTCAGCAATATTTTCACGTTTATCATCCCCTTTTCCTTTATGTGATATAAACACAATATCATCGAATTAGGCAATATTTTGCTGTTTAAGCCTCTACATCATTCTCCTGAGCCTTTGCATCCCTCTCTTGAGCGTTTGCATCACTCTCTTAAGCCTCTGCATTCCTCTCATGAGCCTCTGCATCAATCTCAAGTGCCTCTGCATCTTTCTCTTGTGCCTCTGCATCTTTCACTTTAGCCTCTGCATCCCTCTCTTGAGCCTCTGCATCCCTCTCTTGAGCCTCTGCATCCCTCTCTTGAGCCTCTGCACCACTCTCTTCAGCCTCTCATCACTCTCGTAAACCTCTGAATCACTCTCTTAAGCCTCTGCATCCCTCTTTTGAGCCTCTGCATCACTTTCTTAGGCCTCTGCATCTTTTTCTTGATCCTCTGCATCTCTCTCTTGAACTCCTGCATCCATCTCATGAGTCTTTGCATCCCTCTTTTGAGCCTTTGCATAACTCGCTTAAGCCTCTGCATCCCTCTCTTGAGCCTCTGCATCACTCTCAAGAGCCTCTGCATCCCTCTCTTGTGCCTCTGCATCCCTCACTTGAGTCTCTGCATCCCTCTCTTGAGCCCCTGCATCCCTCTCTTCACCCTCTGCATCCCTCTCCTGAGCCTCTGCATCCCTCTCTCAAGCCTCTTCATCACTCTCTTATGCCTCTGCATCATTCTCGTAAGCCTCTGAATCACTCTCTTGAGCCTCTGCATCACTCTCTTCAGGCTCTGCATATCTTTTTTGAGCCTATGCATCATTTTATTAAGCCTCTGCATCCCTCTCTTAAGCCTCTGCATCACTCTCTTTAGCCTCTGCATCACTATCTTGAGCCTCTGCATCACTCTCTTGAGCCTAGGCATCCCCTCTCTTAACCCTCTGCAACACTCTCTTCACCCTCTGCATCACTCTCTTGTGCCTCTTCATCCCTCACTTGAGCCTCTGCATCCCTCTCTTGAGCCACTGCATCCCTCCCTTGAGCCTCTGCATCCCTCTTTTGAGCCTCTGCATCCCTCTCTTAAGCCTCTGCATCACTCTGTTAAGCCTCTGCATCACTCCCGTAAGCATCTGAATCACTCTGTTGAGCTTCTGCATCCCTCTCTTGAGCCTCTGAATCACTCTCTTCAGCGTCTGCATCCTTCTCTTGAGCCTCTGCATCACTCTCTTAAGCCTCTGCATCCCTCTCTTGAGCCTCTGCATCACTCTCAAGAGCCTATGCATCCCTCTCTTGTCCCTCTTCATTCCTCACAGCTCAAGCTCCTGACAGTGATTCAGAGGCTTACGAGAGTGATGCAGAGGCTTAAGCGAGTGATGCAGAGGCTTAAGAAAATGATGCAGAGGCTCAAAAGAGGGAAGCAGAGGCTCAAGTGAGGGAAGCAGAGGCACAAGATAGGGATGCAAAGGCTCTTGAGAGTGACGCAGAAGCTCATGAGAGGGATGCAGAGGCTTAAGAGATTGATGCAAAGGCTCACGTGAGGGATGCAGAGGCTCATGTGAGAGATGCAGGAGTTCAAGAGAGTGATGCAGAGGCTCAAGAGAGGGATGCAGAGGCTCAAGTGAGGGATGAACAGGTACATGAGAGGGATGCAGAGGCTCTTGGGAGTGATGCAGAGGCTCAAGAGAGGGATGCAGAGGCTCAGGAGAGTTATTCAGAGGCTTACGAGAGTGATGCAGAGGCTCAGGAGAGTTATTCAGAGGCTTACGAGAGTGATGCAGAGGCTTCCGCGAGTGATGCATAGGCTTAAGAAAGTGATGCAGAGGCTCAAAAGAGGGATGCAGAGGATTTAAAGGGTGTTGCAGAGGCTCAAAAGATTGATGCCGAGGCTGAAGAGAGTGTTGCAGAGGCTTAAGAGAGGGATGCAGAGGCTCAAGAGAGGGATGTAGAGGCTTAAGAGAGTGATGCAGAGGCTGAAGCGAGTGTTGCAGAGGCTTAAGAGAGCGATGCAAAGGCTCAAGAGAGTGATGCAAAGGCTCAAGAGAGTAATCCAGAGGCTTATGAGAGGGATGCAGAGGCTCAAGAGAGGGATGTAGAGGCTCAAGAGAGTGATGCAGAGGCTCAAGAGAGTGATGCAGAGGCGTATAAGAGAAATGCAGAGGCTTAAGAGAGGGATGCAGAGGCTCAAGCGAATGATGCAGGGGCTCAAGAGAATGATGCAGAGGCTTAAGAGAGGGATGCAGAGGATCAAGAGAGTGATGCAGAGGCTTAAGAGAGGAATGCAGAGGCTGAAGAGAATGATGCAAAGGCTTAAGAGAAGGATGCTGAGGCTGAAGAGAGTGTTGCAGAGGCTCAAGAGAATGGTGCTTAGGTCTTAAGGCTTAAGGCTTAAGAGAGGGATGCAGAGGCTCAAGAGAGTGATGGAGAGGCTCAGGAGAGTGATGCAGAGGCTCAACAGAGTGATTCAGAAGCTTACAAGAGTGATGCAGAGGCTTAAGAGAGTGATGCAGAAGCTTAAGAGAGGGATGCAGAGGCTCAAGAGAAGGATGCAGAGGCTCAAGAGAGGGATGCAGGGGCTCAAGAGACGGATGCAGAGGCTCAAGTGAGGGAAGCAGAGGCACAAGAGAGGGATGCAGAGGCTCTTGAGAGTGACCCAGAGACTCAAGAGAGGGATGCAGACACTCATGAGAGGGATGCAGGAGTTCAAGTGAGTGATGCAGAGGCTCAAGAGAGGGATGCAGAGGCTCAAGTGAGGGATGAAGAGGCACAAGAGAGGGATGCAGAGGCTCTTGGGAGTGATGAAGAGGCTCATGAGAAGGATGCAGAGGCTCAAAAGAGTGATTCAGAGGCTTACGAGAGTGATGCAGAGACTTACGAAAGTGATGCAGAGGCTCAAAAGAGGGATGCAGAGGCTTAAAAGGGTCATGCAGAGGATCAAGAGAGGGAAGCAGAGGCTTAAGAGACATCGCTGCTCTCAGTAATTGGCATATTTTCTGTATAAAAACTCGTAATTTCAAATTGGGAATACGTGCAGAGAGCCCGAATTTGGCTTCAAAATATGGCTCAAGCGTCAAAATTGGGATGTTTGGAATATTTTGAAAACTGCAGGGAGGGTTTGGGCAGAATGTGATCCATCGCCGCTTTCAGTAAATGGCATATTTTCGGTATAAAAAGTCGTAATTTCAATCTGCGAATACGTGCAGAGAGCCAGAAATTTAATCCAAAATATGATTCAAGCGGGGAACTTGGGATGTTTTGGATATTTTGAAAACTGAAGGGAGGATTTGGGCAGAATGTGATCCATCGCCGTTTTCAGTAATTGGCATATTTTTGGTATAAAAAGTCGTATTTTCAAACTGCGAATACGTGCAGAGAGCCAGAAGTTGGCTTCAAAATATGGCTCAGGGGTCGAATTTGGAATGTTTGGGATATTTTGAAAACTGCAGGGAGGGTTTGGGTAAAATGTGACCCATCGCCGCTCTCAGTAATTAGCATATTTTCAGTATAAAAATTGTAATTTCAAACTGCGAATACAGGTAGAGAGCCAGAATTTGGCTCCACAATATGGCTCAAGGGTCGAATTTGAGATGTTTGGGATATTTTGATAACTGTAGAGGATTTTGGGCAAAATGTGATCCTTCGCCGCTCACAGTAATTGGCATTATTTCGGTATAAAAAGTCGAAATTTCCAACTGCTAATACGTGCAGAGAGAAGGAATTTTGCTCCAAAATATGGCTCAAGAGTCGAATTTGGGATGTTTGCGATATTTTGAAAACAGCGTGGAGGGTTTGGTCAAAATGTGATCCATCGGCGCTCTCAGTAATTGGCATATTTTCGGTATAAAAAGTCGAAATTTCTAACTGCGAATATGTGCAGAGAGCCAGAATTTGGCTCCAAAATATGGCTCAAGGGTCGAATTTGGGATGTTTAGGATATATTGAAAACTGCAGAAAAGGTTTAAGCAAAATGTGATCCATCGCAGTTTTAGTAATTAGCATAGTTTCGGTATAAAAAGTCATAATTTCAAACTGCGAATACATGCAAAGAGCCAAAATTTGGCTCCAAAACATGGCTCAAGGATCGAATTTGGGATGTTTGGGATATTTTGAAAACTGCAGGCAGGGTTTGGGCAAAATGTGATCCATCGCTGCTTTCAGTAATTGGCATACTTTCGGTATAAAAATTCGTAATGTCAAACTGCGAATACGTGCAGAGAGCCAGAATTTGGCTCCAAAATATGGCTCAAGCGTCGAATTTGGGACATTTGGGATATTTTGAAAACTTGGGGGGGGGAGGACAAAATGTGAACCATCGCTGCTTTCAGTAATTAGCATATTTTTAGTATAAAAAGTCGTAAATACAAACTGCGAATACGTACAAAAAGTCGAAATTTCAAACTGCTAATAAGTGCAGGGAGCCACAATTTGGCTCCAAAATATGGATCAAGCGTCAAATTTGCGATGTTTGGGATATTTTGAAAACTGCAGGGAGGTTTTGGGCAAAATGTGACCCATCGCCACTCTAAGTAATTGGCATATTTTCGGTACAAAATGGCGTAATTTCAAACTGCGAATACGTGCAGAGAGCCCGAATTTGACTTCAAAATATGGCTCACGGGTCAAATTTGGGATGTTTGGGATATTTTGAAAACTGCAGAGAGGGTTCGGGCAAAATGTGACCCATCGCCCCTTTCAGTAATTGGCATATTTTCGGTAAAAAAGTCGTAATTTCAAACTGCGAATACATGCAGAAAGCCAAAATTTGGCTCCAAAGCATGGCTCAAGTGTCGAATTTGGGATGTTTGGGATATATAGAAAACTGCAGGGAGGGTTTGGGCAAAATGTGATGAATCGCCGCTTTCAGTAACTGTCATATTTTTGGTATAAAAAGTCGTAATTTCTAACTGCGAATACGTGCAGAGAGCCAGAATTTGATTCCAAAGTATTGCTCAAACTTTGAATTTGGGACGTTTGGGATATTTTGAAAACTGCGAGGTGGGGATGGGGAGGGTTTGGCCAAAATGTGACCCATTGCCGCTGTCAGTAATTAGCATGTTTTCAGTATAAAAAGTCGTAATTTCAAACTGCGAATACGTGCAGAGTGCAAGAATTTGGCTTCAAAATACGGCTCAAGGGTCGAATTTGGGAAGTTATCTTGAGGTTATCTTGAGATGATTTCGGGGCTTTTTAGTGTCCCCGCGGCCCGGTCCTCGACCAGGCCTCCCTCCGAGAAAGCAGCCCGTGACAGCTGACTAACAGCCAGGTACCTATTTTACTGCTAGGTAACAGGGGGCATAGAGTGAAAGAAACTCTGCCCAATGTTTCTCGCCGGCGCCTGGGATCAAACCCAGGACCAGGATGTTTGGAATATTTTGAAAACTGCAGGGAGGATTTGGGTAAAATGTGATCTATCGCCGCTTTCAGTAATTTGCATATTTTCAGTATAAAAAGTCGTAATTTAAACCGGGGAATACGTGCAGAGAGCCAGAATTTGCCTCCAAAATATGGCTCAAGGGTGGAATTTGGGATGTTTGGGATAATTTGAAAAATGCAAGGGGGGTTTGGGCAAAATGTGACCCATCGCTGCTTTCAGTAATTGGCATATTTTTGGTATAAAATGTAGTTTGAAACTGTAAAAACGTGCAGAGAGCCATAATTTGGCTCCTAAATATGGCTCAAGGGTCGAATTAGAACACTCTCTTCAGCCTCTGCATCACGGTCTTAAGCCTCTGCCTCCCTCTCCTGATCATCTGCATCACTCTCGTAAGCCTCTGCATCACTTTCTTGAGCCTCTGCATAACTCTCTTGAACATCTGCATCAATCTCTTCAGCCTCTGCATCCCTCACTTGAGCCTCTGCAACACTCTCTTCAGCCTGCATCACTCTCTTAAACCTCTGAATCCCTCTCTAGAGGCCTCTGCATCACTCTCTCGAGCCTCTGCATCACTCTCTTGATCCTCTGCATCACTCTCTTGAGTCTTGACTGAGAGGCAATATTTTGACCTTTATAATCCCCTTTTCCTTTATGTGATTTAAACAAAATATCATCGAATTAGGCAATATTTTGCCGTTTTTCCACGTTTACGTGAATTTTCAGTTTATTGTTATTATTTCATTAAATATACGAGAAAATGCTCGAGTCGCATTGAAGAGGCTCCAAGTACTTGCAGAGAGAGTTTATCCAGAATCACAATGTGGATTCAGAGCTGGCAGGTCCACCATCGACATGGTCTTTTCCCTCAGACAACTGCAGGAGAAATGCAGGGAACAGAAGCAGCCACTCTTTGTAGCCTTCATAGACCTGACGAAGGCCTTCGACCTCGTCAGCAGGGATGGCCTGTTCAAGATCCTCCCCAAGATCGGATGCCCACCCAGGCTCCTCAGCATCATCAGATCTTTCCATGAGAACATGAGGGGCACCGTGGTCTTTGATGGCCTAACATCAGGCGCCTTTGACATCCGAAGTGGAGTAAAGCAGGGCTGCGTACTGGCTCCAACCCTATTCGGGATTTTCTTCGCAGTTATGCTGCGGCACGCCTTCGGATCTGTCACGGAAGGCATTTACCTCCGGACCAGGTCGGATGGGAAGCTCTTTAACCTCGCCAGGCTGAGAGCCAAGACAAAGGTTCGGCTGAGGTGTCTGCGCGACTTCCTCTTTGCCGACGACGCAGCAGTCACTGCCCACTCAGCTGAAGACCTCCAACGGCTCATAACCCGCTTCAGCGAGGCCTCTCAGGCTTTCGGACTCACCATCAGTCTGAAGAAAACACAAGTCATGGGACAAGGAGTGGACTCCCCACCTGACATCGGCATCTCTGATTCCAAACTGGAAGTTGTTCACGACTTCGTGTACCTGGGCTCCACAATCTCTGACTCCCTCTCTCTTGATACGGAGCTAAACAAACGCATCGGTAAGGCATCTACTACCATGTCCAAACTGACAAAGAGAGTGTGGGCCAACAATAGGCTGACTGAGTATACTAAGATTCAGGTTTACAGATCCTGTGTCCTGAGCACTCTCCTTTATGGCAGTGAGTCTTGGACACTCCGAGCCCGTCAGGAAAGACGGCTGAATGCCTACCACATGCGCTGCCTTAGACACATCTTGGACATCACCTGGCAGGACAAGGTGACAAACAACAACGTCTTGGGGAGAGCAAGAATCACCAGCATGTACACAATGCTGAAACAGAGACGAATGCGCTGGCTCGGGCACGTTGTGCGAATGGGCGACGGCAGGATCCCCAAGGATCTCCTGTATGGAGAGCTGAGGCAGGGAAAGCGTCCAGTAGGCAAGCCCCAGCTACGGTACAAAGACGTATGCAAAAGGGACCTGAAAGCCATGGACGTCGATCTTGCTATATGGGAGACACTGGCTGCAGACCGTTCAGCCTGGAGGCAGTCTGTTTAACGGGGTCTCTCCAAGTTCGAGGAGTCACTTGCCAAGGAATCGGAGGCAAAGAGACAGAGAAGGAAAGCCGGTAACCAGGAAGACAGACCAGAATCGGACTTCGTTTGTGCTCGGTGTGGGATGGACTGCCACTCTCGGATTGGCCTCATCAGTCACACCAGACGCTGCACCAGGATTGACAACTAGGGCGCAACTCCATAGTCTCCCGAGACTGAAGGATGCCTACTATACGAGAAAAATTATGCAAACACATAATTGATCAGAAAATAACCTGAAATACTTCATTTTCAATGATCTATTTGTTTCTAGTTAAAATACTGAATAAGATATTGAAAAGGGGAGAAGTTCGGTTTTTATTGCATATATCGACGTTTCAGCCGGAATAGAGCGGTTTTACGTGTACATCTTCCATCGGTAATATAAACGGAAAATCACTAACATTTTAGTTAATTGTAATGAAACACATTGATTTTTATCATTTGTATTGGAAACAACATTGTCAAAAGTCTTTTCTTGGATATAAATAATACGAAACCTCGCTCTATGATTCGAAGTTAAAATCCTCAAATTTGGTATAATAGTGACTTTTTCACGTTTTTCATGTAGTTTGATATTACGTAAATATATTCATTTTTTACCAATATTTCGATACTATTTCATGTAGTATCACGGTATGTGATTTCGCCTTCAAATCTCAGATTTTCGCATAATATTGCATTTTAAGCAAGTTTTCTTGCATTTTGTTTCGTAATAAAAATCATCGAATTCAGCAATATTTTGACGTTTATCATCCCCTTTTCCTTTATGTGATATAAACAAAATATCATCGAATAAGGCAATATTTTGCTGTTTTTCAACGTTTTTGTGAATTTTCAGTTTATTGTTATTAATTCATTAAATATACGATAAAAATGATGCAAACACATAATTGATTAGAAATTAACCTTAAACACTTCATTTTCCATCAACTATTTGTTTCTCGTTAAAATACTGAGTAAGATATTGGAAAGGGGAGAAATTCTGTTTTTATTGCATATATCGACGGTTCAGCCGGATTTAAGCGGTTTTACGTGTACATCTTCCATCGGTAATATAAACGGAAAATCAGGAACATTTTAGTTAATTCTAATGAAAACACATTGATTTTTATTATTTGTATTGGAAGCAACATCTTTGTACGTCTTTTCTAGGGTCTAAAAAATACGAAATGTCGCTCTATGATTCGAAGTTAAAATCCTCAAATTTGGAATAATAATGACTTTTTCACGTTTTTCATGTAGTTTGATATTACGTAAATATATTCATTTTTACCAATATTTCGATACTATTTCATGTAGTATCACAGTACGTGATTTGGCCTTCAAATCTCAGATTTTCGTATAATATTGCATTTTAAGCAAGTTTTCTTGCATTTTGTTTCGTACTAAAAATCATCGAATTCAGCAATATTTTGACGATTATCATCCCCTTTTCCTTTATGTGATTTAAACAAAATATCATCGAATTAGGCAATATTTTGCCGTTTTTTCACGTTTTTGTGAATTTTCAGTTTATTGTTATTATTTCATTAAATATACGAGAAAAATTATGCAAACACATAATTGATCAGACTATAAGCTTAAATACTTAATTTTCAATCATCTATTTGTTTCTCGTTAAAATACTGAGTAAGAAATTGAAAAGGGGAGAAGTTCTGTTTTTATTGCATATATCGACGTTTCAGCCGGATTAGAACGGTTTTACGTGTACATCTTCGGTCGGTAATATAAACCGAAAATCAGGAACATTTTAGTTAATTCTAATGAAAACTCATTGATTTTTATCATTTGCATTGGAAGCAACATCTTTATACATCTTTTCTAGGGTCTAAAAAATACGAAACCTCGCTTTATGATTCGAAGTTAAACTTCGAATCCCATATTTAGCATAATAATGACTTTTTCACGTTTTTCATGTAGTTTGATATTACGTAAATATATTCATTTTTACCAATATTTCGATACTATTTCATGTAGTATCACGATACGTGATTTGGCCTTCAAATCTCAGATTTTCGCATAATATTGCATTTTAAGCAAGTTTTCTTGCTTTTTGTTTCGTACTAAAAATCAACGAATTCAGCAATATTTTGACGTTTATCATCCCCTTTTCCTTTATGTGATATAAACAAAATATCATCGAATTAGGCAATATTTTGCTGTTTTTCCACGTTTTTGTGAATTTTCAGTTTATTGTTATTAATTCATTAAATATACGATAAAAATGATGCAAACACATAATTGATTAGATAATATCCTTAAATACTTCATTTGCAATCAATTATTTTTTTCTCGTTAAAATCCTGAGTAAGATATTGAAAAGGAGAGAAGTTCGGTTTTTATTGCATATATCGACGTTTCAGCCGGAATAGAGAGGTTTTACCCTCTTGACCCTCTGCATCCCTCTCTTGAGCCTCTGCACCACTCTCTTAAGCCTCTGCATCACTCTCGTAAGCCTCTGCATCACTCTCTTCAGCCTCGCTATCACTCTCTTGAGCCCCTGCATCCCTCTATTGAGCCTCTGCATCACTCGTGAGCCTCTGCATCACACTCTTAAGCCTCTACATCCCTCTTTTGAGCTTCTGCATCACTTTCTTAGGCCTCTGCATCCCTTTCTTGAGCCTCTGCATCTCTCTCTTGAACTCCTACATCCATCTCATGAGCCTTTGCATCCCTCTCTTGAGCCTTTGCATCACTCGCTTAAGCCTCTGCATCCCTCTCTTGAGCCTGTGCATCAATCTCAAGAGTCTCTGCATCCCTCTCTAGTGCCTCTGCATCCCTCTCTTTAGCCTCTGCACCCCTCCCTTGAGCCGCTGCATCCCTCTCTTAAGCCTCTGCATCACTCTCTTAAGCCTCAGCATCCCTCTCTTGAGCCTTTTGCAGCACTCGTATGAGCCTCTGCATCATTCTCTTGAGCCTCTGCATCCCTTTCTTAAGCTTCTGCATCACTCTCTTGAGCCTCTGCATCCCTCTATTAAGCCTCTGCATCACTCTTTTGAGCCCCTGCATCCCTCTCTTGAGCCTCTGCATCACTCTCATGAGCCTCTGCATCACTCTCTCGAGCCCCTGCATCCCTCTCTTGATCCTCTGCATCAGTCTCTTGAGCCTCTGCATCATTCTCTTGAGCCTCTACATCCTTCTCTTAAGCCTCTACATCATTCTCTTGAGCCCCTGCATCACTTTCTTCAGCCTCTGCATCACTCTCTTTGGCCTCTGCATCACTCTCTTTAGCCTCTGCATCACTCTCTTGAGCCTCTGCATCACTCTCTTAAACCTCTGCATCCCTCTCTTGATCCTCTGCATCAGTCTCTTGAGCCTCTGCATCGTTCTCTTGAGCCTCTACATCCTTCTCCTAATCCTCTGCATCATTCTCTTGAGCCTATACATCCTTCTCCTAAGCCTCTAAATCATTCTCTTGAGCCCCTGCATCACTCTCTTGAGCCTCTGCATCACTCTCTTAATCCTCTGCATCTCTCCCTTCAGCCTCTGCATCACTCTCTTGATCCTCTGCATCACTCACTTGAGCCTCTGTATCATTCTCTTGAGCCTGTGCCTCCCTCTCTTATGCCTCTATATCATTCTCTTTAGCCTCTGCATCCCTCTCTTGAGCCTTTGCATCAGTCTCTTGAGCCTCTGCATTCCTCTCATGAGCTTCTGCATCACTCTTAAGTGCCTCTGCATCTTTCTCGTGTGCCTCTGCATTCCGCACTTTAGCCTCTGCTTCCCTCTCTTGAGCCTCTGCATCCCTCTCTTGAACCTCTGCAAACTCTCTTCAGCCTCTGCATCACTCTCGTAAGCATTTGCATCACACTCTTAAGCCTCTCATCACTCTCGTAAACCTCTGAATCACTCTCCTCAGCTTCTCTATCACTCTCTTGAGCCCCTGCATCCCTTTATTGAGCCTCTGCATCTTTCTCGTGAGACTGTGCATCACACTCTTTTGAGCCTCTGCATCTCTCTTTTGAACTCCTGCATCCATCTCATGCGCCTTTGCATCCCTCTCATGAGCCTTTGCATCACTCGCTTAAGCCTCTGTATCCCTCTCTTGAACCTCTGCATCACTCTCAAGAGCCTATGCATCCCTCTCCTGTGCCTCTTCATCCCTCACTTGAGCCTCTGCATCCGTCTTTTGAGCCCCTGCATCCCTCTCTTGAGCCTCTGCATCCTTCTATTGAGCCTCTGCATCCCTCTCTTGAGCCTCTGCATCCCTCTCTTAAGCCTCTGAATCACTCTCTTGAGCCTCTGCATCCCTCTCTTGAGCCTCTGCATCACTCACTTCAGGCTTTGCATCCCTTTTTTGAGCCTATGCATCACTTTCCTAAGCCTCTGCATCCCTTTCTTGAGCCTCTGCATCACTCTCTTGAACTCCTGCATCCCTTTTTTGAGCCTATGGATCACTTTCTTAAGCCTCTGCATCCCTTTCTTGAGCATCTGCATCACTCTCTTGAACTCCTGCATCCCTCTCATCAGCCTCTGCATCCGTCATCTGAGCTTTTGCATCACTCTGTTAAGAATCTGCATCCCTCTCTTGAGCCTCTGCGTCACTCTCAAGAGCCTCTGCATCCCTCTTTTGTGCCTCTGCATCCCTCACTTGAGCCTCTGCATCCCTCTCTTGAGGTAGTGCATCCCTCTCTTGAGCCTCTGCATTTCTCTCTTAAGCCTCTGCATCACTCTCTTAAGCCTCTGCATCACTCTCGTAAGCCTCTGAATCACTCTCTTGAGCCTCTGCATCCCTCTCTTGAACTCCTGCATCCCTCTCATTAGCCTCTGCTGCCCTCTCTTGAACCTTTGCATCACTCTCTTAAGCCTCTGCATCCCTCTCTTGAGCCTCTGCATCCTTCTCCTGGGCCTCTGCATCACTCTCTAGAGATTCTGCATCACTCTCGTGAGCCCCTGCATCCCTCTCTCAAGCCTCTGCATCACCCTCTTCAGCCTCTGCATCACTCTCTTAAGCCTCTGCCTTTCTCTCTTGAGCCTCTGCATCACTCTCTTGAGCCTCTGCATCCCTCTATGGAGCCTCAGCTTCCCTCTCTTGAGGCTTTTGAAACACTCTGTTGAACCTTTGCATCACTCTCTTGAGCCTCTGCATCATTCTCTTGAGCCTCTACATCCTTCTCGTAAGCCTCTACATCGTTCTCTTGAGCCCTTACATCACTCTCTTGAGCCTCTGCATCACTCTCTTAAGCCTCTGCATCTCTCTCTTCAGCCTCTGCATCACTCTCTTGATCCTCTGCATCACTTTCTTGATCCTCTGCATCAATCTCTTGAGCCTCGGCATCCCTCTCTTAAGCCTCTACATCATTCTCCTGAGCCTTTGCATCCCTCTCTTGAGCGTTTGGACCACTCTCTTCAGCCTCTGCATCACTCTCGTAAGCCTCTGCATCATTCTCTTAAGCCTCTCATCACTCTCGTAAACCTCTGAATCACTCTCTTCAGCCTCTCTATCACTCTCTTGAGCCCCTGCATCCCTTTATTGAGCCTCTGCATCACTCTCGTGAGCCTCTTCATCACTCTCTTATGCCTCTGCATCACTCTCGTAAGCCTCTGAATCACTCTCTTGAGCCTAGGCATCCCCTCTCTTAACCCTCTGCAACACTCTCTTCACCCTCTGCATCACTCTCTTGTGCCTCTTCATCCCTCACTTGAGCCTCTGCATCCCTCTCTTGAGCACTGCATCCCTCCCTTGAGCCTCTGCATCCCTCTTTTGAGCCTCTGCATCCCTCTCTTAAGCCTCTGCATCACTCTGTTAAGCCTCTGCATCACTCCCGTAAGCCTCTGAATCACTCTGTTGAGCTTCTGCATCCCTCTCTTGAGCCTCTGAATCACTCTCTTCAGCCTCTGCATCCTTCTCTTGAGCCTCTGCATCACTCTCTTGAGCCTCTGCATCACTCTCTGTAGCCTTTGCATCACTATCTTGAGCCTCTGCATCCCTCTCTTGAACCTCTGCAAACTCTCTTCAGCCTCTGCATCACTCTCGTAAGCATTTGCATCACACTCTTAAGCCTCTCATCACTCTCGTAAACCTCTGAATCACTCTCCTCAGCTTCTCTATCACTCTCTTGAGCCCCTGCATCCCTTTATTGAGCCTCTGCATCTTTCTCGTGAGACTGTGCATCACACTCTTTTGAGCCTCTGCATCTCTCTTTTGAACTCCTGCATCCATCTCATGCGCCTTTGCATCCCTCTCATGAGCCTTTGCATCACTCGCTTAAGCCTCTGCATCCCTCTCTTGAACCTCTGCATCACTCTCAAGAGCCTATGCATCTCTCTCCTGTGCCTCTTCATCCCTCACTTGAGCCTCTGCATCCGTCTTTTGAGCCCCTGCATCCCTCTCTTGAGCCTCTGCATCCCTCTCTTGAGCCTCTGCATCCCTCTCTTAAACCTCTGCATCACTCTCTTAAGCCTCTGCTTCACTCTCATAAGCCTCTGAATCACTCTCTTGAGCCTCTGCATCCCTCTCTTGAGCCTCTGCATCACTCACTTCAGGCTCTGCATCCCTTTTTTGAGCCTATGCATCACTTTCCTAAGCCTCTGCATCCCTTTCTTGAGCCTCTGCATCACTCTCCTGAACTCCTGCATCCCTTTTTTGAGCCTATGGATCACTTTCTTAAGCCTCTGCATCCCTTACTTGAGCATCTGCATCACTCTCTTGAACTCCTGCATCCCTCTCATCAGCCTCTGCATCCGTCATCTGAGCTTTTGCATCACTCTGCTAAGAATCTGCATCCCTCTCTTGAGCCTCTGCGTCACTCTCAAGAGCCTCTGCATCCCTCTTTTGTGCCTCTGCATCCCTCACTTGAGCCTCTGCATCCCTCTCTTGAGGCAGTGCATCCCTCTCTTGAGCCTCTGCATTTCTCTCTTAAGCCTCTGCATCACTCTCTTAAGCCTCTGCATCACTCTCGTAAGCCTCTGAATCACTCTCTTGAGCCTCTGCATCCCTCTCTTGAACTCCTGCATCCCTCTCATTAGCCTCTGCTGCCCTCTCTTGAACCTTTGCATCACTCTCTTAAGCCTCTGCATCCCTCTCTTGAGCCTCTGCATCCTTCTCCTGGGCCTCTGCATCACTCTCTAGAGATTCTGCATCACTCTCTTGAGCCCCTGCATCCCTCTCTCAAGCCTCTGCATCACCCTCTTCAGCCTCTGCATCACTCTCTTAAGCCTCTGCCTTTCTCTCTTGAGCCTCTGCATCACTCTCTTGAGCCTCTGCATCCCTCTATGGAGCCTCAGCTTCCCTCTCTTGAGGCTTTTGAAACACTCTGTTGAACCTTTGCATCACTCTCTTGAGCCTCTGCATCATTCTCTTGAGCCTCTACATCCTTCTCGTAAGCCTCTACATCGTTCTCTTGAGCCCTTACATCACTCTCTTGAGCCTCTGCATCACTCTCTTAAGCCTCTGCATCTCTCTCTTCAGCCTCTGCATCACTCTCTTGATCCTCTGCATCATTTTCTTGATCCTCTGCATCAATCTCTTGAGCCTCTGCATCCCTCTCTTAAGCCTCTACATCATTCTCCTGAGCCTTTGCATCCCTCTCTTGAGCGTTTGCACCACTCTCTTCAGCCTCTGCATCACTCTCGTAAGCCTCTGCATCATTCTCTTAAGCCTCTCATCACTCTCGTAAACCTCTGAATCACTCTCTTCAGCCTCTCTATCACTCTCTTGAGCCCCTGCATCCCTTTATTGAGCCTCTGCATCACTCTCGTGAGCCTCTGCATCACTCTCTTAAGCCTCTGCATCCCTCTTTTGAGCCTCTGCATCACTTTCTTAAGCCTCTGCATCCCTTTCTTGATTCTCTGCATCTCTCTCTTGAACTCCTGCATCCATCTCATGAGCCTTTGCATCCCTCTCTTCAGCCTTTGCATCACTCGCTTAAGCCACTGCATCCTTCTCTTGAGCCTCTGCATCACTCTCAAGAGCCTCTGCATCCCTCTCATGTGCCTCTGCATCCCTCACTTGAGCCTCTGCATCCCTCTCTTGAGCCCCTGCATCCCTCTCTTGAGCCTCTGCATCCCTCGCTTGAGCCTCTGCATCCCTCTCTCACGCCTCTTCATCACTCTCTTATGCCTCTGCATCACTCTCGTAAGCCTCTGAATCACTCTCTTGAGCCTAGGCATCCCCTCTCTTAACCCTCTGCAACACTCTCCTCACCCTCTGCATCACTCTCTTGTGCCTCTTCATCCCTCACTTGAGCCTCTGCATCCCTCTCTTGAGCACTGCATCCCTCCCTTGAGCCTCTGCATCCCTCTTTTGAGCCTCTGCATCCCTCTCTTAAGCCTCTGCATCACTCTGTTAAGCCTCTGCATCACTCCCGTAAGCCTCTGAATCACTCTGTTGAGCTTCTGCATCCCTCTCTTGAGCCTCTGAATCACTCTCTTCAGCCTCTGCATCCTTCTCTTGAGCCTCTGCATCACTCTCTTGAGCCTCTGCATCACTCTCTGTAGCCTTTGCATCACTATCTTGAGCCTCTGCATCCCTCTCTTGAGCCTCTGCATCACTCTCTTCAGCCTCTGCTTCCCTCTTCTTAGCCTCTACATCACTCTCTTGAGCCTCTACATCACTCGCTTCAGCCTCTGCATCCCTCTCTTGATCCTCTGCATCACTCTCTTGAGCCTCTGCATAACTCTCTTAAGCCTTTGCATCTCTCCCTTCAGCCTCTGCATCACTCTTTGGAGCCTCTGCAGCCCTCTCTGGAGCCTCAGCATCCCTCTCGTGAGCCTCTGCAGCACTCTCTTGAGCCTCTTCATCATTCTCTTGAGCCTCTGCATCCCTCTCTTAAGCCTCTGCATCATTCTCTTGAGCCTTTGCATCCCTCTCTTAAGCCTCTGCATCACTCTCTTGAGCCTCTGCATCCCTCTCTTGAACTCCTGCATACCTCTCATGAGCCTCTGCATCCCTCTCTTGAACCTTTGCATCACTCTCTTAAGCCTCTGCATCCCTCTCTTGAGCCTCTACATCACTCTCAAGAGCCTATGCATCCCTCTCTTGTGCCTTTTCATTCCTCACTTGAGCCTATGCATCCCTTCCTTGAGCCTCTGCATCCCTCTCTTGAGCCTCTGCATCCCTCTCTTAAGCCTCTGCATCACTCTGTTAAGCCTCTGCATCACTCTCGTAAGCCTCTGAATCTCTCTGTTGAGCTTCTGCATCCCTCTCTTGAGCCTCTGAATCACTCTGTTGAGCTTCTGCATCCCTCTCTTGAGCCTCTGCATCACTCTCTTCAGCCTCTGCATCCTTCCCTTGAGCCTCTGCATCACTCTCTTGAACTTCTGCATCAGTCTCTGTAGCCTTTGCATCACTATCTTGAGCCTCTGCATCACTCTTTTGAGCCTCTACATCCCTCTCTTAAGCCTCTGCAACACTCTCTTCAGCCTCTGCATCACTCTCTTAAGCCTCTGAATCCGTCTCTTGATCATCTGCATCACTCTCGTAAGCCACTTCATCCCTCTCTTCAGCCTCTGCAACACTGTCTTCAGCCTCTGCATCACTCTCTTAAACCTCTGAATCCCTCCCTTGAGGCCTCTGCATCACTCTCTCGAACCTCTGCATCACTCTCTTAATCCTCTGCATCACTCTCATGAGCCTCATCACTCTCACTCTCATGAGAAACGGAAAATCAGGAACATTTTAGTTAATTCAAATGAAAACACATTGATTTTTATCATTTGTATTGGAAGCAACATCTTTATACTTCTTTTTTTAGGGTCTAAAAAATACGAAACGTCGCTTTATGATTCGAAGTTAAAATCCTCAAATTTGGCATAATAGTGACTTTTTTCACGTTTTTCATGTAGTTTGATATTACGTAAATATATTCATTTTTACCAATATTTCGATACTATTTCATGTCGTATCACGATATGTGATTTGGCCTTCAAATCACAGATTTTCGCGTAATATTACATTTTAAGCAAGTTTTCTTGCATTTTGTTCCGTACTAAAAATCATCGAATTCAGCAATATTTTGACGTTTATCATCCCCTTTTCCTTTCTGTGATATAAACAAAATATCATCGAATTAGGCAATATTTCTCCGTTTTTCCACGTTTTTGTGAATTTTCAGTTTATTGTTATTAATTCATTATATATACGATAAAAATGATGCAAACACATAATTGATCAGAAAATATCCTTAAATACTTCATTTTCAATGAACTATTTGCTTCTCGTTAAAATATTGAAAAGGGGAGAAGTTCTGTTTTTATTGCATATATCGACGTTTCAGCTGGATTAGAGAGGTTTTACGTGTACATCTTCCATCGGTAATATAAACAGAAAATCAGGAACATTTTAGAGTATTTTAATGAAAACACATTGATTTTTATCATTTGTATTGGAAACATCATCTTTATATGTCTTTTCTAGGATCTAAATAATATGGAACCTCGCTTTATGGTTTGAAGTTAAAATCCTCAAATTTGGTAATATAGCGAATTTTTTCACGTTTTTCATGTAGTGTGATTGTATGTAAACATATTCGTTTTTACCAATATTTCGATAATACTTCATGTTTTCTCACGATATGAGATTTGGCCTTAAATCTGAAAATTTCGCATAATATTGCATTTTTAAGGAAGTTTTCTTACGTTTTGTATCGTACTAAAAATCATTGAATTTAGCAATATTTTGACGTTTATCATCCTCTTTTCCTTTATGTGATTTAAACAAAATATCATCGAATTAGGCAATATTTTGCCGTTTTTCCACGTTTTTGTGAATTTTCAGTTTATGGTTATTAATTCATTATATATACGATAAAAATGATGCAAACACATAATTGATCAGAAAATATCCTTAAATACTTCATTTTCAATGAACTATTTGCTTCTCGTTAAAATATTGAAAAAGCGAGAAGTTCTGTTTTTATTGCATATATCGACGTTTCAGCCGGATTAGAGTGGTTTTACGTGTACATCTTCCATCGGTAATATAAACGGAAAATCAGGAATATTTTAGTTAATTCTAATGAAAACACATTGATTTTTATCATTTGTATTGGAAACAACATTTTTAAATGTCTTTTCTAGGATCTAAAAATACAAAACCTCGCTTTATGATTTGAAGGCAAAATACTCAAATATGGTAATAGAGCGATTTTGTTCACGTTTTTTATGTAGTGTGACTCCACGTGAATATATTCGTTTTTACCAATATTTCGATGCAATTTCATGTAGTATCACGATATGTGATTTGGCCTTTAAATATCAGAATTTCGCCAATTATTGCATTTTAAGCAAGTTTTCTTGCATTTTGTTTCGAAATAAAAATCATCGAATATAGCAATATTTTGACGTTTATCATCCACTTTTCCTTTATGTGATATAAACAAAATATCATCGAATTAGGCAATATTTCTCCGTTTTTCCACGTTTTTGTGAATTTTCAGTTTATTGTTATTAATTAATTATATATACGATAAAAATGATGCAAACACATAATTGATTAGAAAATAACATTAAATACTTCATTAATCACTCTAAGCATCACTCTCTAGATTCTCTGCATCACTCACGTAAGCCTCTGAATCACTCTCTCGAGCCTCTGCATCACTCTTTTGATCCTTTGCATCACTCTCTTGATCCTCTGCATCACTCTCTTGAGCCTCTGCATCACTCTCTTGAGCCTCTGCATCACTCTCTAGAGCCTCTGCATCACTCTCTTCAGCCTCTGCATCACTCTCTTAACCCTCTGCTTCCCTCTCTTGATCCTCTGCATCACTCTCTTGAGCCTCTGCATCACTCTCTTAAGCCTCTGCATTACTCTCGTAAGCCTCTGAAGCACTCTCTTGAGCCTCTGCATCACTCTGTTGAGCCCCTGCATCCCACTCTTGAGCCTCTGCATCACTCTCTTGAGCCTCTGCATCACCCTTTTAAGCCTCTGCATCCCTCTTTTGAGCCTCTGCTTCACTTTCTTAAGCCTCTGCATCACTCGCTTGAGCCTCTTCATCCCTCGCTTAAGCCTCTGCATCACTCTCGTGAGCCTCTGCATCCCTCTCTTGAACTCTTGCATCCCTCTCATGAGCCTCTGCATCCCTCGCTTGAGTCTCTTCATCCCTCGCTTAAGCCTCTGCATCACTCGCTTGAGCCTCTGCATCCCTCTCTTGAACTCTTGCATCCCTCTCATGAGCCTCTGCATCCCTCTCTTGAGCCTTTGCATCACTCTCTTAAGCCTCTGCATCCCTCTCTTGAGCCTCTGCATCACTCTCAAGGGCCTCTGCATACCTCTCTTGTGCCTCTGCATCACTCACTTGAGCCTCTGCATCCCTCTCCTGAGCCTTCACATCCCTCTCTTGGGCCTCTGCATCCCTCTCTTGAGCCTCTGCATCCCTCTCTTAAGCCTCTGCATCACTCTGTTAAGCCTCTGCATCACTCTCTTAAGCCTCTGAATCACTCTCTTGAGCCTCTGCATCACTCTCTTGAGCCCCTGCATCCATCTCTCAAGCATCTGCATCACTTTCTTGAGCCTCTGCATCACCCTTTTAAGCCTCACCATTACTCTCTTGAGCCTCTGCATCCCTCACCTAAGCCTCTGCCTCACTCTCTTAAGCCTCTGCATCACTCTCTTGAGCCTCTGCATCCCTCTCTTGACCCTCTGCATCACTTTCTTCAGCCTCTTCATCCCTCTCGTGAGCCTGTGCAACACTCTCTTCAGCCTCTGCATCACTCTCTTAAGCCTCTGAATCTCTCTCCTGAGGCCTCTGCATAACTCTCTCGATCCTTTGCAAAACTCTATTGATTCTCTGCATCACTCTCGTAAGCCTCTGATTCCCTCTCTTGATCCTCTGTATTACTCTCTTGAGCCTCTGCATCACTCTTTTGATCGTCTGCATCACTGTCTTGAGCCTCTGCATCACTCTCTTGAGCCTCTTTATCGCTCTCTTGAGCCTCTGTATCCCTCTCGTAAGCCTCTGCATGACTCTCTTAAGCCTCTGCATCACTCTCGAAAGCCTCTGAATCACTCTCTTGAGCCTCTGCATCCCTCTCTTCAACTCCTGCATCCCTTTCATGAGCCTCTACATCCCTTTCTTGAGCCTTTGCACCACTCTCTTAAGCCTCTGCATCCCTCACTTGAGCCTCTGCATCACTCTCAAGAACCTCTGCATCCCTCTCTTGTGTCTCTGCATCCCTCACTTGAGCCTCTGTATCCCTTTCTTGAGCCCCTGCATCCCTCTCCTGAACATCTGCATCCCTCTCTTGAGCCTCTGCATCCCTCTCTTGAGCCTCTGCATCCCTCTCTTGGGCCTCTGCATCCCTCTCTTGAGCATCTGCATCCCTCTCCTAAGCCTCTGTATCACTCTCCTAAGCCTCTGCATCACTCTCTTAACCCTCTGAATAACTCTTTTGAGCCTCTGCATGACTCTGATGAGCCCTTGCATCCCATTTTCAAGCTTCTGCATCACTCTCTTGAGCCTCTGCATCACCCTCTTAAGCCTCTGCATTACTCTCTTGAGCCTCTGCAACCCTCTCCTAAGCCTCTGTCTCACTCTCTTAGGCATCTGCATCACTCTCTTGAGCCTCTGCATCCCTCTCTTAAGCCTCTGCAACACTCTCTTCAGCCTCTGCATCACTCTCCTAAGCCTCTGAATCCCTCTCTAGAGGCCTCTGCCTAACTCTCTCGAGCCTCTGCATCACTCTCTTGATTCTCTGCATCCCTCTCCTGAGCCTCTGCATCACTCTCGTAAGCCTCTGAATCACTCTCTTGAGCCTCTGCATCACTCTCTTGAGCCTCTGCATCCCTCTCTTGAGCCTCTGCTTCACTTTCTTAAGCCTCTGCATCACTCTCTTAAGCCTCTGCATCCTTCTCGTGAGCCTCTGCATCCCTCTCTTGAGCCTCTGCATCCCTCTCTTAAGCCTCTGCATCACTCTCTTAAGCCTCTGCATCACTCTCGTAAACCTCTGAATCACTCTGTTCAGCCTCTGCATCACTCTCTTGAGCCTCTACATATATCTCTTGAGCCTCTGCATCCCTCTCTTAAGCCTATGCATCACTCTGTTGAGCCTTTACATCAATCTCTTGAGCCTCTGCATCCTTCTCTTATGCCTCTGCAACACTTTCTTCAGCCTCTGCAACACTCTCTTAAGCCTCTGCATCCTTCTCTTGAGCCTCTGCATCCCTCTCTTAAGCCTCTGCAACACTCTCTTCAGCCTCTGCATCACTCTCTTGAGCCTTTGCATCACTCTCTTGAGCCTCTGCATCCCTCTATTAAAAGTCTGCAACACTCACTTCAGCATCTGCATCACTCTCTTAAGCCTCTGCATCCCTTTTTTTGAGCTTCTGCATCACTTTCTTAAGCCTCTGCATTTGAGGCATAAGAGAGGGATGCAGAGGCTCAAGAGAGTGATGCAGAGGCTCAAGAGAGGGATGCAGAGGCAGAAGAGAGAGATGCAGAAGCTTAAGAGAGTGATGCAGAGGTTCAAGAGAGTGATGCAGAGGCACAAGAGAATGATGTAGAGGCTTAAGAGAGGGATGCAGAGGCTGAAGAGAATGATGCAGAGGCTAAAGAGAGGGATGCAGAGGCCGAAGAGAATTATGCAGAGGCTTAAGAGAGGGATGCAGAGGCTGAAGAGAATGATGCCGAGGCTTAAGAGAGGGATGCAGAGGCTCAAGAGAGTGATAGAGAGGCTCAAGAGAGTGATGCAGAGGCTGAACAGAGTGATTCAGAGGCTTACGAGAGTGATGCAGAGGTATAAGAGAGTGATGCAGAGGCTCAAGAGAGGGATGCAGGGGCTCAAGAGAGGGATGCAGAGGCTCAAGTGAGGGAAGCAGAGGCACAAGATAGGGATGCAGAGGCTCTTGAGAGTGACGCAGAGGCTCAAGAGAGGGATGCAGAGGCTTAAGAGAGTGATGCAAAGGCTCAAGTGAGAGATGCAGAAGCTCATGTGAGGGATGCAGGAGTTCAAGAGAGTGATTCAGAGGCTCAAGAGAGGGATGCAGAGGCTCAAGTGAGGGATGAAGAGACACAAGAGAAGGATGCAGAGGCTCTTGGGAGTGATGCAAAGGCTCAAGAGAGGGATGCAGAGGCTCAAGAGAGTGATTCAGAGGCTTACGAGAGTGATTCAGAGGCTTAAAAGAGTGATGCAGAGAATCAAGAGAGGGAAGCAGAGGCTTAAGAGAGTGATGCAGAGGCTGAAGAGAGTGATTCAGAGGCTTACAAGAGTGATGCAGAGAATCAAGAGAGTTTTGAAGAGGCTCTAGAGAGTTATGCAGAGGCCTCAAGAGAGTGATTCGGAGGCTTAAGAGAGTGATGCAGAGTCTAAAGAGAGTGATGCAGTGGCTCAAGAGAGGGATGCAGAGGCTCAAGAGAGTGATGCCAAGGCATACGAGAGTGAGGCAGAGGCTTAGGAGAGGGATGCAGAGGTTTAAGAGAGTAATGCAGAGGCTTAAGAGGGGTGAAGCAGAGGCTCAAGAGAGTGATGCAGAGGTTTGAGAGAGGGATGCAGGGGCCCAAGAGAGTGATTCAGAGGCTTAAGAGAGTGATGCAGAGGCCTAAGAGAGTGATTCAGAGGCTTATGAGAGTGATGCAGAGGCCTAAGAGAGTGATGCAGAGGCTTAAGAGAGGGATGCAGAAGCTCAAGACAGTGATTCAGAGGCTTACGAGAGTGATGCAGAGGCTTAAGCGAGTGATGCAGAGGCTTAAGAAAGTGATTCAGAGGCTCAAAAGAGGGAAGCAGAGGCTCAAGTGAGGGAAGCAGAGGCACAAGATAGGGATGTAGAGGCTCTTGAGAGTGACGCAGAGGCTCATGAGAGGGATGCAGAGGCTCAAGAGAGTGATTCAGAGGCTTGCGGGAGTGATGCAGAGGCTTAAGAGAGTGATGCAGAGGCTTAAGAAAGTGAAGCAGTGGCTCAAGAGAGGGATGCAGGGGCTCAAGAGAGTGATGCAGAGGCTCAAGAGAGTGATTCAGAGGCTTACGAGAGTGATGCAGAGGCTCAGGAGAGGGATGCAGAGGCTCAGGATAGTGATGCCAAGGAATAAGAGAGTGAGGCAGAGGCTTAGGAGAGGGATGCAGAGGTTCAAGAGAGTAATGCAGAGGCTTAAGAGGGTGATGCAGAGGCTCAAGAGAGTGATGCAGAGGCTTGAGAGAGGGATGCAGGGACTCAAGAGAGTGATGCAGAGGCTCATAAGAATGATTCAGAGGCTTAAGAGAGTGATGCAGAGGCTTAAGAGAGTGATGCAGAAGTTTAAGAGAGGGATTCCAGAGGCTCAAGAGAGGGATGCAGAGTCCCAAGAGAGGGATGCAGAGGCTCAGGAGAGGGATGCAAAGGCTCAAGTGAGGGATGCAGAGGCACAAGAGAGGGATGCAGAGGCTCTTGAGAGTGATGTAGAGGCTCAAGAGAGGGATGCAGAGGCTTAAGAGAGTGATGCAAAGTCTTAAGAGAGGGATGCAGAGGCTCATGAGAGTGATGCAGAAGTTCAAGAGAGGGATGCAGAGGTTCAAGAGAGTGATTCAGAAGCTTAAGAGAGGGATGCAGAGGCTCAAGAGAATGATGCAGAGGCTTAAGAGAGGGATGCAGAGGCGGAAGAGAATGATGCAGAGGCTTAAGAGAGGGATGCAGAGGCTCACGAGAGTGATAGAGAGGCTCAAGAGAGTAATAGAGAGGCTCAAGAGAGTGATGCACAGGCTGGACAGAGTGATTCAGAGGCTTACGAGAGTGATGGAGAGGATTAAGAGAGTGATGCAGAGGCTCAAGAGAGTGATGCAGAGGATCAAGAGAGGGAAGCAGAGGCTTAAGAGAGTGATGCAGAGGCTGAAGAGAGTGATGCAGAGGCTCTAGAGAGTGATGCAGAGGCTCAAGTGAGTGATTCAGAGGCTTACGAGAGTGATGCAGAGAATCAAGAGAGTGATGCAGAGGCTCGAGATAGTTAGGCAGAGGTCTCAAGAGAGGGATTCAGAGGCTGTAGAGAGTGTTGCAGAGGCTCAAGAGAGGGATGAAGAGGCTGAAGAGAGTGATGCAGATGCTTAAGAGAGTGAGACAGAGGCTTAGGAGAGGGTTGCAGAGGCTCAAGAGAGTAATGCAGAGGCTCAAAAGAGTGATTCAGAGAGTTAAGAGAGTGATGCAGAGGCTTAGGAGAGTGATACAGAGGCTTAGGAGAGGGATGCAGATGCTCAAGAGAGGGATGCAGAGGCTCAAGAGAGGGATGCAGAGGCTCAAGAGAGGGATGCAGAGGCTCAAGAGAGGGATGCAGATGTTCAGGAGAGGGATGCAGGGGCTCAAGAGAGGGATACAGAGGCTCAAGTGAGGGATGCAGAGACACAAGAGAGGGATGCAGAGGTTCTTGAGAGTGATGCAGAGGCTCAGGAGAGGGATGCAGAGGCTCAAGTGAGGGATGCAGAGGCACAGGAAAGGTATGCAGAGGCCCTTGAGAGTAATGCAGAGGCTCAAGAGAGGGATGCAGAGGCTTAAGAGAGTGATGCAAAGGCTCAAGAGAGGGATGCAGAGGCTAGTGAGAGGGATGCAAGAGTTCAAGAGAGGGATGCAGAGGCTCAAGAGAGTGATGCAGAGGCTTAAGAGAGGGATGAAGAGGCTCAAGCGAGGGATGCAGAGGCTCAAGAGAGGGCTGCAGGGGCTCAAGAGAGGGATGCAGAGGCTCAAATGAGGGATGCAGAGGCACAAATGAGGGATGCAGAGGCACAAGAGAGTGATTCAAAAGCTTACGAGAGTGATGCAGAGGCTTAAGCGAGTGATGCAGAGGCTTAAGAAAGTGAAGCAGTGGCTCAAAAGAGGGATGCAGAGGCTTAAAAGGGTGATGCAGAGGCTCAAGAGAGTGATGCAGAGGCTCAAGAGTGGGATGCAGGGGCTCAACAGAGTGATGCAGAGGCTCAAGAGAGTGATTCAGAGACTTACGAGAGTAATACAGAGGCTTATGAGAGTGATGCAGAGGCTGAAGAGAGTGATGCAGAGGATCAAGAGAGTGATTCAGAGGCTTACGAGAGTGATGCAGAGAATCTAGAGAGTGATGCTTACTCAGTATTTTAACGAGAAACAAATAGTTGATTGAAAATTAAGTATTTAAGGTTATTTTCTAATCAATTGTGTGTTTGCATCATTTTTATTGTATATATAATGAATTAATAACAATAAACTGAAAATTCACAAAAACGTGAAAAAACGGCAAAATATTGCCTAATTTTGTTTATATCACATAAAGGAAAAGTGAATGATAAACGTCAAAATATTGCTATATTCGATGATTTTTAGTACAAAACAAAATGCAAGAAAACTTGCTTAAATACTTCATTTTCAACCATCTATTTGTTTCTCGTTAAAATAATGAGTAAGATATTGAAAAGGGGAGAAGTTCTGTTTTTATTGCATATATCGACGTTTCAGCCGGATTTAAGCGGTTTTACGTGTACATCTTCCATCGGTAATATAAACCGAAAAGCAGGAACATTTTAGTTAATTTTAATGAAAACACATTGATTTTTATTATTTGTATTGGAAGCAACATCTTTATACGTATTTTCTAGGGTCTAAAAAATACGGAACGTCGCTCTATGATTCGAAGTTAAAATCCTCAAATTTGGATTAATAATGACTTTTTCACGTTTTTCATGTAGTTTGATATTACGTAAATATATTCATTTTTACCAATATTTCGATACTATTTCATGTAGTATCATGGTATGTGATTTGGCCTTCAAATCTCAGATTTTCGCATAATATTGCATTTTAAGCAAGTTTTCTTGCATTTTGTTTGTTACTAAAAATCATCGAATTCAGCAATATTTTGACGTTTATCATCCCCTTTTCCTTTAAGTGATATAAACAAAATATCATCGAATTAGGCAATAATTTGGTGTTTTTCCACGTTTTTGTGAATTTTCAGTTTATTGCTATTAATTTATTAAATATACGATAAAAATGATGCAAACACATAATTGATTAGAAATTAACCTAAAACACTTAATTTTCAATCAACTATTTGTTTCTCGTTAAAATACTGAGTAAGATATTGTAAAGGGGAGAAATTCTGTTTTTATTGCATATATCGACGTTTCAGCCGGATTAGAGCGGTTTTACGTGTACATCTTCCATCGGTAATATAAACGAAAAATCAGGAACATTTCAGTTAATTCTAATGAAAACACATTGATTTTTATCATTTGTATTTGAAAGAAAATTGTCATATGTCTTTTCTTGGATCTAAATAATACGAAACCTCGCTCAATGATTTGAAGTTAAAATCCTCAAATATGGTAATATAGTGACTTTTTTCACGTTATTCATGTAGTGTGATTTTACGTAAATATATTCGTTTTTACCAATATTTCGATACTACTTCAGGTTTTCTCACGATATGTGATTTGGCCTTCAAGTCTCAGAATTTCGCAAAATATTGCATTTTAAGCAAGTTTTCTTGCATTTTGTTTTGTACTAAAAATCATCGAATTCAGCAATATTTTGACCTTTATCATCCCCTTTTCCTTTATGTGATTTAAACAAAATATCATCGAATTAGGCAATATTTTGCCGTTTTTCCACGTTTTCGTGAATTTTCAGTTTATTGTTATTATTTCATTAAATATACGAGAAAAATTATGCAAACACATAATTGATCAGAAAATAACCTTAAATACTTCATTTTCAATCATCTATTTGTTTCTCGTTAAAATACTGAGTAAGATATTGAAAAGGGGAGAAGTTCTGTTTTTATTGCATATATCGACGTTTCAGCCGGATTTAAGCGGTTTTACGTGTACATCTTCCATCGGTAATATAAACCGAAAATCAGGAACATTTTAGTTAATTTTAATGAAAACACATTGATTTTTATTATTTGTATTGGAAGCAACATCTTTATACGTCTTTTCTAGGGTCTAAAAAATACGAAACGTCGCTCTATGATTCGAAGTTAAAATCCTCAAATTTGGATTAATAATGACTTTTTCACGTTTTTCATGTAGTTTGATATTACGTAAATATATTCATTTTTACCAATATTTCGATACTATTTCATGTAATATCACAGTACGTGATTTGGCCTTCAAATCTCAGATTTTCGTATAATATTGCATTTTAAGCAAGTTTTCTTGCATTTTGTTTCGTACTAAAAATCATCGAATTCAGCAATATTTTGACGTTTATCATCCCCTTTTCCTTTATGTGATTTAAACAAAATATCATCGAATTAGGCAATATTTTGCCGTTTTTCCACGTTTTTGTGAATTTTCAGTTTATTGTTATTATTTCATAAAATATACGAGAAAAAATATGAAACACATAATTGATCAGACTATAAGCTTAAATACTTCATTTTCAATCATCTATTTGTTTTTCGTTAAAATACTGAGTAAGATATTGAAAAGGGGAGAAGTTCTGATTTTATTGCATATATCGACGTTTCAGCCGGATTAGAACGGTTTTACGTGTACATCTTCCATCGGTAATATAAACCGAAAATCAGGAACATTTTAGTTAATTCTAATGAAAACACATTGATTTTTATCATTTGCATTGGAAGCAACATCTTTATACATCTTTTCTAGGGTCTAAAAAATACGAAACCACGCTTTATGATTCGAAGTTAAACTTCGAATCCCATATTTGGCATAATAATGACTTTTTCACGTTTTTCATGTAGTTTGATATTACGTAAATATATTCATTTTTACCAATATTTCGATACTATTTCATGTAGTATCACGATACGTGATTTGGCATTCAATTCTCAGATTTTCGCATAATATTGCATTTTAAGAAAGTTTTCTTGCTTTTTGTTTCGTACTAAAAATCATCGAATTCAGCAATATTTTGACGTTTATCATCCCCTTTTCCTTTATGTGATATAAACAAAATATCCTCGAATTAGGCAATATTTTGCTGTTTTTCCACGTTTTTGTGAATTTTCAGTTTATTGTTATTAATTCATTTAATATACGATAAAAATGATGCAAACATAATTGATTAGATAATATCCTTAAATACTTCATTTGCAATCAACTATTTGTTTCTCGTTAAAATCCTGAGTAAGATATTGAAAAGGAGAGAAGTTCGGTTTTTATTGCATATCTCGACGTTTCAGCCGGAATAGAGCGGTTTTACCCTCTTGACCCTCTGCATCCCTCTCTTGAGCCTCTGCACCACTCTCTTAAGCCTCTGCATCACTCTCGTAAGCCTCTGCATCACTCTCTTAAGGCTCTGCATCACTCTCGTAAACCTCTGAATCACTCTCTTCAGCTTCTCTATCACTCTCTTGAGCCCCTGCATCCCTCTATTGAACCTCTGCATCACTCTCGTGATCCTCTGCATCACACTCTTAAGCCTCTACAACCCTCTTTTGAGCTTCTGCATCACTTTCTTAGGCCTCTGCATCACTTTCTTGAGCCTCTGCATCTCTCTCTTGAACTCCTGCTTCCATCTCATGAGCCTTTGCATCCCTCTCTTGAGGCTTTGCATCACTCGCTTAAGCCTCTGCATCCCTCTCCTGAGCCTGTGCATCACTCTCAAGAGTCTCTGCATCCCTCTCTAGTGCCTCTGCATCCCTTTCTTTAGCCTCTGCACCCCTCTCTTGAGCCTCTGCATCCCTCTCTTAAGCCTCTGCATCACTCTCTTAAGCCTCTGCTTCCCTCTCTTGATCCTCTGCATTACTCTCTTGAGCCTCTGCAATTCCTCTCTGGAGCCTCAGCATCCCTCTCTTGAGCCTTTTGCAGCACTCTTTTGAGCCTCTGCATCATTCTCTTGAGCCTCTGCATCCCTTTCTTAAGCTTCTGCATCACTCTCTTGAGCCTCTGCATCCCTCTATTAAGCCTCTGCATCACTCTTTTGAGCCTCTGCATCCCTATCTTGAGCCTCTGCATCACTCTCATGAGCCTCTGCATCTCTCTCTCGAGCCTATGCATAACTCTCTAGAGCCTCTGCATCACTCTCCTAAACCTCTGCATCCCTCTCTTGATCCTCTGCATCAGTCTCTTGAGCCTCTGCATCATTCTCTTGAGCCTCTACATCCTTCTCTTGAGCCTCTACATCATTCTCTTGAGCCCCTGCATCACTTTCTTCAGCCTCTGCATCACTCTCTTAAGCCTCTGCATCACTCTCTTCAGCCTCTGCATCACTCTCTTGAGCCTCTGCATCACTCTCTTAAACCTCTGCATCCCTCTCTTGATCCTCTGCATCAGTCTCTTGAGCCTCTGCATCGTTCTCTTGAGCCTCTACATCCTTCTCTTAAGCCTCTACATCATTCTCTTGAGTCCCTGCATCACTCTCTTGAGCCTCTGCATCACTCTCTTAAGCCTCTGAATTTCTCTCTTGCGCCTCTGCATCACTCTCTTGAGCCTCTGCATCCCTCTCTGGAGCCTCAGCATCCCTCTCTTGAGCCTTTTGCAGCAATCTGTTGAGCCTTTGCATCACTACCTTGAGCCTCAGCATCATTCTCTTGAGCCTATACATCCTTCTCTTAAGCCTCTACATCATTCTCTTGACTCCCTGCATCACTCTCGTGAGCCTCTGCATCACTCTTTTAAGCCTCTGCATCTCTCTCTTCAGCCTCTGCATCACTCTCTTGATCCTCTGCATCACTCTCTTGAGCCTCTGCATCAATCTCTTGAGCCTCTGCATCCCTCTCTTAAGCCTCTACATCATTCTCCTGAGCATTTGCATCCCTCTCTTGAGCGTTTGCATCACTCTCTTAAGCCTCTGCATTCCTCTCATGAGCCTCTGCATCACTCTCAGGTGCCTCTGCATCTTTCTCTTGTGCCTCTGCATCCCTTACTTTAGCCTCTGCATCCCTCTCTTGAGCCTCTGCATCCCTCTCTTGAGCCTCTGCACCACTCTCTTCAGCCTCTGCATCACTCTCGTAAGCCTCTGCATCATTCTCTTAAGCCTCTCATCACTCTCGTAAACCTCTGAATCACCCTTTTCAGCCACTCTATCACTCTTTTGAGCCCCTGGATCCCTTTATTGAGCCTCTGCATCACTCTCGTGAGCCTCTGCATCAATCTCGTGAGCCTCTGCATCACTCTCTTAAGCCTCTGCATCCCTCTTTTGAGCCTCTGCATCACTTTTTTAAGCCTCTGCATCCCTTTCTTGATCCTCTGCATCTCTCTCTTGAACTCCTGCATCCATCTCATGAGCCTTTGCATCCCTCTCTTGAGCCTCTGCATCACTCGCAAGAGCCTCTGCATCCCTCTCTTATGCCTCTGCATCCCTCACTTGAGACTCTGCAGCCCTCTCTTGTGCCTCTGCATCCCTCTATCAAGCCTCTTCATCACTCTCTTATGTCTCTGCATCACTCTCGTAAGCCTCTGAATCACTCTCTTGAGCCTCTGCATCACTCTCTTCAGGCTCTGCATATCTTTTTTGAGCCTATGCATCACTTTATTAAGCCTCTGCATCGCTTTCTTGAGCCTCTGCATCACTCTCTTGAACTCCTACATCCCTCGCATGAGCCTCTGCATCCCTCTCCTGAGCCTCTGCATCCCTCATCTGAGCTTTTGCATCACTCGCTTAAGAATCTGCATCCCTCTCTTGAGCCTCTGCATCACACTCAAGAGCCTCTGCATCCCTCTCTTGTGCTTCTGCATCCCTCACATGAGCCTCTGCATCCCTCTCTTGAGGCAGTGCATCCCTCTCTTGAGCCTCTGCATTTCTCTCTTGAACTCATGCATCCCTGTCATTAGCCTCTGCATCCCTCTCTTGAACCTTTGCATCACTCTCTTAAGCCTTTGCATCCCTCTCCTGAGCCTCTGCATCCCTCTCTAGAGCCTCTGCATCCTTCTCCTGGGCCTCTGCATCCCTCTCCTGAGCCTATGCATCCCTCTCTTGAACCTTTGCTTCACTCTCTTAAGCCTCTGCATCCCTCTCCTGAGCCTCTGCATCCCTCTCTAGAGCCTCTGCATCCTTCTCCTGGGCCTCTGCATCCCTCTCATGAGCCTATGCATCCCTCTCTTAAGTCTCTGCATCACTCTCTTGAGCCTTTGCATCACTCTCTTGAGCCCCTGCATCTCTCTCTCAAGCCTCTTCATCACCCTCTTCAGCCTCTGCATTACTCTCTTGAGCCTCAGCATCTCTCTCCTAAGCCTCCGCATAACTCTCTCGAGCCTCTACATCACCCTCTTGATTCTCTGCTACACTCTCATAAGCCTCTGAATCACTCTCTTGACCCTCTGCATCCCTTTCTTAAGCCTCTGCATCCCTCTCCTAAGCCTCTGCATCACTCTCTTAAGCCTCTGCATCACTCTCTAGAGCCTTCGCATCACTTTCTTCAGCCTCTGCATCACTCTCTAAAGCCTCTGCTTCCCTCTCTTGATCCTCTGCATCACTCTCTTGAGCCTCTGCATCACTCTCTTGATCGTCTGCATCACTCTCTTGAGCCTCTGCATCACTCTCCTGAGCCTCTCTACCACTCTATTGAGCCTCTGCATCGCTCTCTTGAACCTCTGCATCACTCTCTTAAGACTCTGCATCCCTCTCTTGATTCTCTGCATCACTCTCTTCAGGCTCTGCATCCCTTTTTGAGCCTATGCATCACTTTTTTAAGCCTCTGCATCCCTCTCATCAGCCTCTGCATCTGTCATCTGAGCTTTTGCATCACTCTGGTAAGAATCTGCATCCCTCTCCTGAGCCTCTGCGTCACTCTCAAGAGCCTCTGCATCCCTCTCTTGTGCCTCTGTATCCCTCACTTGAGCCTCTGCATCCCTCTCTTAAGGCAGTGCATCCCTCTCTTGAGCCTCTGAATCACTCTCTTGAGCCTCTGCATCCCTCTCTTGATCTCCTGCACCCCTCTCATTAGCCTCTGCTTCCCTCTCTTGAACCTTTGCATCACTCTCTTAAGCCTCTGCATCCCTCTCCTGATCCTATGCATCCCTCTCTTGAGCCTCTGCATCCTTCTCCTGGGCCTCTGCTTCCCTCTCTTGAGCCTCTGCATCCCTCTCTTAAGTCTCTGCATCACTCTCTTGAACTTCTGCATCACTCTCTTGAACCACTGCATTCCTCTCTCAAGCCTCTGCATCACTCTCTTGAGCCTCTGCATCCCTCTCTGGAGCCTCAGCATCCCTCTCTTGAGCCTTTTGCATCACTCTGTTGAGCCTCTGCATCACTCCCGTAAGCCTCTGCATCATTCTCTTAAGCCTCTCATCACTCTCGTAAACCTCTGATCACTCTCTTCAGCCTCTCTATCACTCTCTTGAGCCCCTGCATCCCTTTCGTGAGCCTTTGCATCATTCTCTTAAGCCTCTGCATTCCTCTCATGAGCCTCTGCATCACTCTCAAGTGCCTCTGCATCTTTCTCTTGTGCCTCCGAATACCTCACTTTAGCCTCTGAATCACTCTCTTCAGCCTCTCTATCACTCTCTTGAGCCCCTGCATCCCTTTATTGAGCCTCTGCATCACTCTCGTGAGCATCTGCCTCACTCTCGTAAGCCTCTGCATCCCTCTTTTGAGCCTCTGCATCACTTTCTTAACCATCTCTCTCTTGAACTCCTGCATCCATCTCATGAGCCTTTGCATCCCTCTCTTGAGCCTTTGCATCACTCGCTTAAGCCTCTGCATCCCTCTCTTGAGCCTTTGCATCACTCGCTTAAGCCTCTGCATCCCTCTCATGTGCCTCTGCATCCCTCACTTGAGCCTCTGCATCCCTCTCTTGAGCCTCTGCATCCCTCTCTTGAGCCTCTGCATCCCTCACATGAGTCTCTGCATCCCCCTCTTGAACTCCTGCATCCCTCTCATTAGCCTCTGCATCCCTCCCTTGAACCTTTGCATCACTCTCTTAAGCCTCTGCATCCCTCTCCTGAGCCTCTGCATCCCTCTCTAGAGCCTCTGCATCCTTCTCCTGGGCCTCTGCATCTTTCTCTTGAGCCTCTGCATTCCTCTCTTAAGTCTCTGCATCACTCTCTTGAGCCTTTGCATCACTCTCTTGAGCCCCTGCATCCCTCTCTCAAGCCTCTGCATCAC
This sequence comes from Procambarus clarkii, assembly GCF_040958095.1. Taxonomy (NCBI): domain Eukaryota; kingdom Metazoa; phylum Arthropoda; class Malacostraca; order Decapoda; family Cambaridae; genus Procambarus; species Procambarus clarkii. Next base: position 29,082,014 of record NC_091187.1, read on the forward strand.
CCTCTTCAGCCTCTGCATTACTCTCTTGAGCCTCAACATCCCTCGCCTATGCCTCCGCATAACTCTCTCGAGCCTCTACATCACCCTCTTGATTCTCTGCATCACTCTCTTAAGCCTCTGCATCACTCTCTAGAGCCTCTGCACCACTTTCTTCAGCCTCTGCATCACTCTCCTAAGCCTCTGATTCCCTCTCTTGATCCTCTGCATCACTCTTTTGAGCCTCTGCATCACTCTCTTGAGCCTCTGCATCACTCTCAAGAGCCTCTGCATCCCTCTCTTGTGCCTCTGCGTCCCTCACCTGAGCCTCTGCATCCCTCTCTTGAGCCCCTGCATCCCTCTCTTGAGCCTCTGCATCCCTCTCTTGAGCCTCTGCATCCCTCTCCTAAGCCTCTGCATCACTCTCTTAAACCTCTGCATAACTCTCGTAAGCCTCTTAATCACTCTCTTGAGCCTCTGCATCCATCTCTTGAGCCTCTGCATCACTCCCTTCAGGCTCTGCATCCCTTTTTTGAGCCTATGCATCATTTTCTTAAGCCTCTACATTCTTTTCTAGAGCCCCTGCATCACTCTCTTGAGCCTCTGCATCCCTCTCTTAAGCCTCTGCAACACTTTCTTCAGCCTCTGCATCACTCTCTTAAGCCTCTGCATCCCTCTTTTGACCATCTGCATCACTCTCGTAAGCCTCTGCATCACTCTCTTGAGCCTCTGCATAACTCTCTTGAGCCTCTGCATCACTCTCTTGAGCCTCTGCACCCTCTTTTAAGCCTCTGCATAACTCTCTTATGCCTCTGAATCACTCTCTTGAGCCTCTGCATAACTCTCGTGAGCCCCTGCATCCCTCTCCTGAGCCTCTGCATCCCTCTCTTGAGCCTCTGCATCCCTCTCTTAAGCCTCTGAATCACTCTCTTGAGCCTCTGCATTCCTCTCTTGAGCCTCTGCCTCACTCTATTCAGGCTCTGCATATCTTTTTTGAGCCTATGCATCACTTTATTAAGCCTCTGCATCCCTTTCTTGAGCCTTTGCATCACTCTCTTCAACTCCTGCATCCCTCTCATGAGCCTCTGCATCCCTCTCATGAGCCTCTGCATCCCTCATCTGAGCTTTTGCATCACTCGCTTAAGAATCTGCATCCATCTCTTGAGCCTCTGCGTCACTCTCAAGAGCCTCTGCATCCCTCTCTTGTGCCTCTGCATCACTCACATGAGCCTCTGCATCCCTCTCTTGAACTCCTGCATCCCTCTCATTAGCCTCTGCATCCCTCTCCTGAGCCTCTGCATCCCTCTCTAGAGCCTCTGCATCCTTCTCCTGGGCCTCTGCATCTTTCTCTTGAGCCTCTGCATTCCTCTCTTAAGTGTCTGCATCACTCTCTTGAGCCTTTGCATCACTCTCTTGAGCCCCTGCATCCCTCTCTCAAACCTCTGCATCACCCTCTTCAGCCTCTGCATTACTCTCTTGAGCCTCAACATCCCTCTCCTATGCCTCCGCATAACTCTCTCGAGCCTCTACATCAATCCTCTTGATTCTCTGCATCACTCTCTTAAGCTTCTGCATCACTCTCTAGAGCCTCTGCATCACTTTCTTCAGCCTCTGCATCACTCTCTTAAGCCTCTGCTTCCCTCTCTTGATCCTCTGCATCACTCTTTTGAGCCTCTGCATCACTCTCTTGAGCCTCTGCATCACTCTCAAGAGCCTCTGCATCCCTCTCTTGTGCCTCTGCGTCCCTCACCTTAGCCTCTGCACCCCTCTCTTGAGCCCCTGCATCCCTCTCTTGAGCCTCTGCATCCCTCTCTTGAGCCTCTGCATCCCTCTCCTAAGCCTCTGCATCACTCTCTTAAGCCTCTGCATCACTCTCGTAAGCCTCTTAATCACTCTCTTGAGCCTCTGCATTTATCTCTTGAGCCTCTGCATCACTCCCTTCAGGATCTGCATCCCTTTTTTGAGCCTATGCATCATTTTCTTAAGCCTCTACATCCTTTTCTAGAGCCCCTGCATCACTCTCTTGAGCCTCTGCATCCCTCTCTTAAGCCTCTGCAACACTCTCTTCAGCCTCTGCATCACTCTCTTAAGCCTCTGCATCCCTCTCTTGACCATCTGCATCACTCTCGTAAGCATCTGCATAACTCTCTTGAGCCTCTGCATCACTCTCTTGAGCCTCTGCACCCTCTTTAAAGCCTCTGCATAACTCTCTTAAGCCTCTGCATCACTCTTTTAAGCCTCTACATCTCTCTCTTCAGCCTCTGCATCACTCTCTTGATCCTCTGCATCACTCTCTTGAGCCTCTGCATCAATCTCTTGAGGCTCTGCATCCCTCTCTCAAGCCTCTACATCATTCTCCTTAGCATTTGCATCCCTCTCTTGAGCGTTTGCATCACTCTCTTAAGCCTCTGCATAACTCTCTTGAGCCTCTGCATCACTCTCTGGAGCCTCTGCATCCCTCTTTTAAGCCTCTGTGTCACTCTCTTGAGCCTCTGCACCCTCTTTTAACCCTCTGCATAACTCGCTTAAGCCTCTGCATCACTCTCTTATGCCTCTGAATCACTCTCTTGAGCCTCTGCATAACTCTCTTGAGCCCCTGCATCCCTCTCTTGAGCCTCTGCATCCCTCTCTTGAGCCTCTGCATCCCTCTCTTAAGCCTCTGCATTACTCTCTTAAGCCTCTGCATCACTCTCGTAAGCCTCTGAATCACTCTCTTGAGCCTCTGCATTCCTCTCTTGAGCTTCTGCATCACTCTCTTCAGGCTCTGCATATCTTTTTTGAGCCTATGCATCACTTTATTAAGCCTCTGCATCCCTTTCTTGAGCCTCTGCATCACTCTCTTCAACTCCTGCATCCCTCTCATGAGCCTCTGCATCTCTCTCATGAGCCTCTGCATCCCTCATCTGAGCTTTTGCATCACTCTCTTCAACTCCTGCATCCCTCTCATGAGCCTCTGCATCCCTCTCATGAGCCTCTGCATCCCTCATCTGAGCTTTTGCATCACTCGCTTAAGAATCTGCATCCATCTCTTGAGCCCCTGGGTCACTCTCAAGAGCCTCTGCATCCCTCTCTTGTGCCTCTGCATCACTCACGTGCGCCTCTGCATCCCCCTCTTGAACTCCTGCATCCCTCTCATTAGCCTCTGCATCCCTCCCTTGAACCTTTGCATCACTCTCTTAAGCCTCTGCATCCCTCTCCTGAGCCTCTGCATCCCTCTCTAGAGCCTCTGCATCCTTCTCCTGGGCCTCTGCATCTTTCTCTTGAGCCTCTGCATTCCTCTCTTAAGTCACTGCATCACTCTCTTGAGCCTTTGCATCACTCTCTTGAGCCCCTGCATACCTCTCTCAAGCCTCTGCATCACCCTCTTCAGCCTCTGCATTACTCTCTTGAGCCTCAACATCCCTCTCCTATTCCTCTGCATAACTCTCTCGAGCCTCTACATCACCCTCTTGATTCTCTGCATCACTCTCTTAAGCCTCTGCATCACTTTCTTCAGCCTCTGCATCACTCTCTTAAGCCTCTGCTTCCCTCTCTTGATCCTCTGCATCACTCTTTTGAGCCTCTGCATCACTCTCTTGAGCCTCTGCATCACTCTCAAGAGCCTCTGCATCCCTCTCTTGTGCCTCTGCGTCCCTCACCTGAGCCTCTGCATCCCTCTCTTGAGCCCCTGCATCCCTCTCTTGAGCCTCTGCATCCCTCTCCTAATCCTCTGCATCACTCTCTTAAGCCTCTGCATCACTCCTGTAAGCCTCTTAATCACTCTCTTGAGCCTCTGCATTCATCTCCTGAGCCTCTGCATCACTCCCTTTAGGCTCTGCATCCCTTTTTTGAGCCTATGCGTCATTTTCTTAAGCCTCTACATTCTTTTCTAGAGCCCCTGCATCACTCTCTTGAGCCTCTGCATCCCTCTCTTAAGCCTCTGCAACACTCTCTTCAGCCTCTGCATCACTCTCTAAAGCCTCTGCATCCCTCTCTTGACAATCTGCATCACTCTCGTAACCATCTGCATCACTCTCTTGAGCCTCTGCATAACTCTCTTGAGCCTCTGCATCACTCTCTTGATCCTCTGCATCACTCTCTTGAGCCTCTGCATCAATCTCTTGAGCCTCTGCATCCCTCTCTTAAGCCTCTACATCATTCTCCTGAGCCTTTGCATCCCTCTCTTGAGCGTTTGCATTACTCTCTTAAGCCTCTGCATTCCTCTCATGAGCCTCTGCATCACTCTCAGGTGCCTCTGCATCTTTCTCTTGTGCCTCTGCATCCCTTACTTTAGCCTCTGCATCCCTCTCTTGAGCCTCTGCATCCCTCTCTTGAGCCTCTCCACCACTCTCTTCAGCCTCTGCATCACTCTCGTAAGCCTCTGCATCATTCTCTTAAGCCTCTCATCACTCTCGTAAACCTCTGAATCACTCTCTTCAGCCACTCTATCACTCTTTTGAGCCCCTGCATCCCTTTATTGAGCCTCTGCATCACTCTCGTGAGCCTCTGCATCACTCTCTTAAGCCTCTGCATCCCTCTTTTGAGCCTCTGCATCACTTTTTTAAGCCTCTGCATCCCTTTCTTGATCCTCTGCATCTCTCTCTTGAACTCCTGCATCCATCTCATGAGCCTTTGCATCCCTCTCTTGAGCCTTTGCATCACTCGCTTAAGACTCTGCATCCCTCTCTTGAGCCTCTGCATCACTCTCAAGAGCCTCTGCATCCCTCTCTTGTGCCTCTGCATCCCTCACTTGAGACTCTGCATCACTCTCTTGAGCCTCTGCATCACTCTCTCAAGCCTCTTCATCACTCTCTTATGCCTCTGCATCACTCTCGTAAGCCTCTGAATCACTCTCTTGAGCCTCTGCATCACTCTTTTCAGGCTCTGCATATCTTTTTTGAGCCTATGCATTACTTTATTAAGCCTCTGCATCCCTTTCTTGAGCCTCTGCATCACTCTCTTGAACTCCTACATCCCTCGCATGAGCCTCTGCATCCCTCTCCTGAGCCTCTGCATCCCTCATCTGAGCTTTTGCATCACTCGCTTAAGAATCTGCATCCCTCTCTTGAGCCTCTGCATCACACTCAAGAGCCTCTGCATCCCTCTCTTGTGCTTCTGCATCCCTCACATGAGCCTCTGCATCCCTCTCTTGAGGCAGTGCATCCCTCTCTTGAGCCTCTGCATCCCTCTCTTGAACCTTTGCATCGCTCTCTTAAGCCTCTGCATCCCTCTCCTGAGCCTCTGCATCCCTCTCTAGAGCCTCTGCATCCTTCTCCTGGGCCTCTTCATCCCTCTCTTGAGCCTATGCATCCCTCTCTTAAGTCTCTGCATCACTCTCTTGAGCCTTTGCATCACTCTCTTGAGCCCCTGCATCCCTCTCTCAAGCCTCTGCATCACCCTCTTCTGCCTCTGCATTACTCTCTTGAGCCTCAGCATCCCTCTCCTAAGCCTCCGCATAACTCTCTCGAGCCTCTACATCACCCTCTTGATTCTCTGCTACACTCTTGCAAGCCTCTGAATCACTCTCTTGACCCTCTGCATCCCTTTCTTAAGCCTCTGCATCCCTCTCCTAAGCCTCTGCATCACTCTCTTAAGCCTCTGCATCAATCTCTAGAGCCTTTGCATCACTTTCTTCAGCCTCTGCATCACTCTCTTAAGCCTCTGCTTCCCTCTCTTGATCCTCTGCATCACTCTCTTGAGCTTCTGCATCACCCTCTTGATCGTCTGCATCACTCTCTTGGGCCTCTGCATCACTCTCTTGAGCACCTCTATCACTCTATTGAGCCTCTGCATCGCTCTCTTGAACCTCTGCATCACTCTCTTCAGGCTCTGCATCCCTTTTTGAGCCTATGAATCACTTTTTTAAGCCTCTGCATCCCTTTCTTGAGCCTCTGCATCACTCTCTTGAACGCCTGCATCCCTCTCATCAGCCTCTGCATCTGTCATCTGAGCTTTTGCATCACTCTGGTAAGAATCTGCATCCCTCTCCTGAGCCTCTGCGTCACTCTCAAGAGCCTCTGCATCCCTCTCTTGTGCCTCTGTATCCCTCACTTGAGCCTCTGCATCCCTCTCTTAAGGCAGTGCATCCCTCTCTTGAGCCTCTGCATTTCTCTCTTAAGCCTCTGCATCATTCTCTTAAGCCTCTGCATCACTCTCGTAAGCCTCTGAATCACTCTCTTGAGCCTCTGCATCCCTCTCTTGATCTCCTGCACCCCTCTCATTAGCCTCTGCTTCCCTCTCTTGAACCTTTGCATCACTCTCTTAAGCCTCTGCATCCCTCTCCTGATCCTATGCATTCCTCTCTTGAGCCTCTGCATCCCTCTCTTAAGTCTCTGCATCACTCTCTTGAACTTCTGCATCACTCTCTTGAGCCACTGCATTCCTCTCTCAAGCCTCTGCATCACCCTCTTCAGCCTCTGCATCACTCTCTTAAGCCTCTGCCTTTCTCTCTTGAGCCTCTGCATCACTCTCTTGAGCCTCTGCATCCCTCTCTGGAGCCTCAGCATCCCTCTCTTGAGCCTTTTGCATCACTCTGTTGAGCCTCTGCATCACTCTCGTAAGCCTCTGCATCATTCTCTTGAGCCTTTTGCATCACTCTGTTGAGCCTCTGCATCACTCTCGTAAGCCTCTGCATCATTCTCTTAAGCCTCTCATCACTCTCGTAAAAGTCTGATCACTCTCTTCAGCCTCTCTATCACTCTCTTGAGCCCCTGCATCCCTTTCGTGAGCCTTTGCATCATTCTCTTAAGCCTCTGCATTCCTCTCATGAGCCTCTGCATCACTCTCAAGTGCCTCTGCATCTTTCTCTTGTGCCTCTGAATCCCTCACTTTAGCCTCTGAATCACTCTCTTCAGCCTCTCTATCACTCTCTTGAGCCCTGCATCCCTTTATTGAGCCTCTGCATCACTCTCGTGAGCATCTGCCTCACTCTCGTAAGCCTCTGCATCCCTCTTTTGAGCCTCTGCATCACTTTCTTAACCATCTCTCTCTTGAACTCCTGCATCCATCTCATGAGCCTTTGCATCCCTCTCTTGAGCCTTTGCATCACTCGCTTAAACCTCTGCATCCCTCTCTTGAGCCTCTGCATCACTCTCAAGAGCCTCTGCATCCTTCTCATGTGCCTCTGCATCCCTCACTTGAGCCTCTGCATCCCTCTCTTGAGCCTCTGCATCCCTCTCTTGACCCTCTGCATCCCTCACATGAGCCTCTGCATCCCCCTCTTGAACTCCTGCATCCCTCTCATTAGCCTCTGCATCCCTCCCTTGAACCTTTGCATCACTCTCTTAAGCCTCTGCATCCCTCTCCTGAGCCTCTGCATCCCTCTCTAGAGCCTCTGCATCCTTCTCCTGGGCCTCTGCATCTTTCTCTTGAGCCTCTGCATTCCTCTCTTAAGTCTCTGCATCACTCTCTTGAGCCTTTGCATCACTCTCTTGAGCCCCTGCATCCCTCTCTCAAGCCTCTGCATCACCCTCTTCAGCCTCTGCATTACTCTCTTGAGCCTCAACATCCCTCGCCTATGCCTCCGCATAACTCTCTCGAGCCTCTACATCACCCTCTTGATTCTCTGCATCACTCTCTTAAGCCTCTGCATCACTCTCTAGAGCCTCTGCACCACTTTCTTCAGCCTCTGCATCACTCTCTTAAGCCTCTGATTCCCTCTCTTGATCCTCTGCATCACTCTTTTGAGCCTCTGCATCACTCTCTTGAGCCTCTGCATCACTCTCAAGAGCCTCTGCATCCCTCTCTTGTGCCTCTGCGTCCCTCACCTGAGCCTCTGCATCCCTCTCTTGAGCCCCTGCATCCCTCTCTTGAGCCTCTGCATCCCTCTCTTGAGCCTCTGCATCCCTCTCCTAAGCCTCTGCATCACTCTCTTAAACCTCTGCATAACTCTCGTAAGCCTCTTAATCACTCTCTTGAGCCTCTGCATCCATCTCTTGAGCCTCTGCATCACTCCCTTCAGGCTCTGCATCCCTTTTTTGAGCCTATGCATCATTTTCTTAAGCCTCTACATTCTTTTCTAGAGCCCCTGCATCACTCTCTTGAGCCTCTGCATCCCTCTCTTAAGCCTCTGCAACACTTTCTTCAGCCTCTGCATCACTCTCTTAAGCCTCTGCATCCCTCTTTTGACCATCTGCATCACTCTCGTAAGCCTCTGCATCACTCTCTTGAGCCTCTGCATAACTCTCTTGAGCCTCTGCATCACTCTCTTGAGCCTCTGCACCCTCTTTTAAGCCTCTGCATAACTCTCTTATGCCTCTGAATCACTCTCTTGAGCCTCTGCATAACTCTCTTGAGCCCCTGCATCCCTCTCCTGAGCCTCTGCATCCCTCTCTTGAGCCTCTGCATCCCTCTCTTAAGCCTCTGCATTACTCTCTTAAGCCTCTGCATCACTCTCGTAAGCCTCTGAATCACTCTCTTGAGCCTCTGCATTCCTCTCTTGAGCCTCTGCCTCACTCTATTCAGGCTCTGCATATCTTTTTTGAGCCTATGTATCACTTTATTAAGCCTCTGCATCCCTTTCTTGAGCCTTTGCATCACTCTCTTCAACTCCTGCATCCCTCTCATGAGCCTCTGCATCCCTCTCATGAGCCTCTGCATCCCTCTCATGAGCCTCTGCATCCCTCATCTGAGCTTTTGCATCACTCGCTTAAGAATCTGCATCCATCTCTTGAGCCTCTGCGTCACTCTCAAGAGCCTCTGCATCCCTCTCTTGTGCCTCTGCATCACTCACATGAGCCTCTGCATCCCTCTCTTGAACTCCTGCATCCCTCTCATTAGCCTCTGCATCCCTCTCCTGAGCCTCTGCATCCCTCTCTAGAGCCTCTGCATCCTTCTCCTGGGCCTCTGCATCTATCTCTTGAGCCTTTGCATCACTCTCTTGAGCCCCTGCATCCCTCTCTCAAGCCTCTGCATCACCCTCTTCAGCCTCTGCATTACTCTCTTGAGCCTCAACATCCCTCTCCTATGCCTCCGCATAACTCTCTCGAGCCTCTACATCACCCTCTTGATTCTCTGCATCACTCTCTTAAGCCTCTGCATCACTCTCTAGAGCCTCTGCATCACTTTCTTCAGCCTCTGCATCACTCTCTTAAGCCTCTGCTTCCCTCTCTTGATCCTCTGCATCACTCTTTTGAGCCTCTGCATCACTCTCTTGAGCCTCTGCATCACTCTCAAGAGCCTCTGCATCCCTCTCTTGTGCCTCTGCGTCCCTCACCTGAGCCTCTGCACCCCTCTCTTGAGCCCCTGCATCCCTCTCTTGAGCCTCTGCCTCCCTCTCTTGAGCCTCTGCATCCCTCTCCTAAGCCTCTGCATCACTCTCTTAAGCCTCTGCATCACTCTCGTAAGCCTCTTAATCAATCTCTTGAGCCTCTGCATTTATCTCTTGAGCCTCTGCATCACTCCCTTCAGGCTCTGCATTCCTTTTTTGAGCCTATGCATCATTTTCTTAAGCCTCTACATCCTTTTCTAGAGCCCCTGCATCACTCTCTTGAGCCTCTGCATCCCTCTCTTAAGCCTCTGCAACACTCTCTTCAGCCTCTGCATCACTCTCTTAAGCCTCTGCATCCCTCTCTTGACCATCTGCATCACTCTCGTAAGCATCTGCATCACTCTTTTGAGCCTCTGCATAACTCTCTTGAGCCTCTGCATCACTCTCTTGAGCCTCTGCACCCTCTTTAAAGCCTCTGCATAACTCTCTTAAGCCTCTGCATCACTCTTTTAAGCCTCTACATCTCTCTCTTCAGCCTCTGCATCACTCTCTTGATCCTCTGCATCACTCTCTTGAGCCTCTGCATCTATCTCTTGAGCCTCTGCATCCCTCTCTTAAGCCTCTACATCATTCTCCTGAGCATTTGCATCCCTCTCTTGAGCGTTTGCATCACTCTCTTAAGCCTCTGCATTCCTCTCATGAGCCTCTGCATCACTCTCAGGTGCCTCTGCATCTTTCTCTTGTGCCTCTGCATCCCTTACTTTAGCCTCTGCATCCCTCTCTTGAGCCTCTGCATCCCTCTCTTGAGCCTCTGCACCACTCTCTTCAGCCTCTGCATCACTCTCGTAAGCCTCTGCATCATTCTCTTAAGCCTCTCATCACTCTCGTAAACCTCTGAATCACTCTCTTCAGCCACTCTTTCACTCTTTTGAGCCCCTGCATCCCTTTATTGAGCCTCTGCATCACTCTCGTGAGCCTCTGCATCACTCTCTTAAGCCTCTGCATCCCTCTTTTGAGCCTCTGCATCACTTTTTTAAGCCTCTGCATCCCTTTCTTGATCCTCTGCATCTCTCTCTTGAACTCCTGCATCCATCTCATGAGCCTTTGCATCCCTCTCTTGAGCCTTTGCATCACTCGCTTAAGATTCTGCATCCCTCTCTTGAGCCTCTGCATCACTCTCAAGAGCCTCTGCATCCCTCTCTTGTGCCTCTGCATCCCTCACTTGAGACTCTGCATCACTCTCTTGAGCCTCTGCATCACTCTCTCAAGCCTCTTCATCACTCTCTTATGGCTCTGCATCACTCTCGTAAGCCTCTGAATCACTCTCTTGAGCCTCTGCATCACTCTTTTCATGCTCTGCATATCTTTTTTGAGCCTATGCATTACTTTATTAAGCCTCTGCATCCCTTTCTTGAGCCTCTGCATCACTCTCTTGAAATCCTACATCCCTCGCATGAGCCTCTGCATCCCTCTCCTGAGCCTCTGCATCCCTCATCTGAGCTTTTGCATCACTCGCTTAAGAATCTGCATCCCTCTCTTGAGCCTCTGCGTCACACTCAAGAGCCTCTGCATCCCTCTCTTGTGCTTCTGCATCCCTCACATGAGCCTCTGCATCCCTCTCTTGAGGCAGTGCATCCCTCTCTTGAGCCTCTGCATTTCTCTCTTGAACTCCTGCATCCCTCTCATTAGCCTCTCCATCCCTCTCTTGAACCTTTGCATTACTCTCTTAAGCCTCTGCATCCCTCTCCTGAGCCTCTGCATCCCTCTCTAGAGCCTCTGCATCCTTCTCCTGAGCCTCTTCATCCCTCTCTTGAGCCTATGCATCCCTCTCTTAAGTCTCTGCATCACTCTCTTGAGCCTTTGCATCACTCTCTTGAGCCCCTGCATCCCTCTCTCAAGCCTCTGCATCACCCTCTTCTGCCTCTGCATTACTCTCTTGAGCCTCAGCATCCCTCTCCTAAGCCTCCGCATAACTCTCTCGAGCCTCTACATCACCCTCTTGATTCTCTGCTACACTCTTATAAGCCTCTGAATCACTCTCTTGACCCTCTGCATCCCTTTCTTAAGCCTCTGCATCCCTCTCCTAAGCCTCTGCATCACTCTCTTAAGCCTCTGCATCACTCTCTAGAGCCTTTGCATAACTTTCTTCAGCCTCTGCATCACTCTCTTAAGCCTCTGCTTCCCTCTCTTGATCCTCTGCATCACTCTCTTGAGCCTCTGCATCACTCTCTTGGTCGTCTGCATCACTCTCTTGAGCCTCTGCATCACTCTCTTGAGCCTCTCTATCACTCTATTGAGCCTCTGCATCGCTCTCTTGAACCTCTGCATCACTCTCTTCAGGCTCTGCATCCCTTTTTGAGCCTATGCATCACTTTTTTAAGCCTCTGCATCCCTTTCTTGAGCCTCTGCATCACTCTCTTGAACGCCTGCATCCCTCTCATCAGCCTCTGCATCTGTCATCTGAGCTTTTGCATCACTCTGGTAAGAATCTGCATCCCTCTCCTGAGCCTCTGCGTCACTCTCAAGAGCCTCTGCATCCCTCTCTTGTGCCTCTGTATCCCTCACTTGAGCCTCTGCATCCCTCTCTTAAGGCAGTGCATCCCTCTCTTGAGCCTCTGCATTTCTCTCTTAAGCCTCTGCATCATTCTCTTAAGCCTCTGCATCACTCTCGTAAGCCTCTGAATCACTCTCTTGAGCCTCTGCATCCCTCTCTTGATCTCCTGCACCCCTCTCATTAGCCTCTGCTTCCCTCTCTTGAACCTTTGCATCACTCTCCTGAGCCTCTGCATCCTTCTCCTGGGCCTCTGCATCCCTCTCTTGAGCCTCTGCATCCCTCTCTTAAGTCTCTGCATCACTCTCTTGAACCACTGCATTCCTCTCTCAAGCCTCTGCATCACCCTCTTCAGCCTCTGCATCACTCTCTTAAGCCTCTGCCTTTCTCTCTTGAGCCTCTGCATCACTCTCTTGAGCCTCTGCATCCCTCTCTGGAGCCTCAGCATCCCTCTCTTGAGCCTTTTGCATCACTCTGTTGAGCCTCTGCATCACTCTCGTAAGCCTCTGCATCATTCTCTTAAGCCTCTCATCACTTTCGTAAACCTCTGATCACTCTCTTCAGCCTCTCTATCACTCTCTTGAGCCCCTGCATCCCTTTCGTGAGCCTTTGCATCATTCTCTTAAGCCTCTGCATTCCTCTCATGAGCCTCTGCATCACTCTCAAGTGCCTCTGCATCTTTCTCTTGTGCCTCTGAATCCCTCACTTTAGCCTCTGCATCCCTCTCTTGAGCCTCGGCATCCCTCTCTTGAGCCTCTGCACCATTCTCTTCAGCCTCTGCATCACTCTCGTAAGCCTCTGCATCATTCTCTTAAGCCTCTCATCACTCTCGTAAACCTCTGAATCACTCTCTTCAGCCTCTCTATCACTCTCTTGAGCCCCTGCATCCCTTTATTGAGCCTCTGCATCACTCTCGTGAGCATCTGCCTCACTCTCGTAAGCCTCTGCATCCCTCTTTTGAGCCTCTGCATCACTTTCTTAACCATCTCTCTCTTGAACTCCTGCATCCATCTCATGAGCCTTTGCATCCCTCTCTTGAGCCTTTGCATCACTCGCTTAAGCCTCTGCATCCCTCTCTTGAGCCTCTGCATCACTCTCAAGAGCCTCTGCATCCCTCTCATGTGCCTCTGCATCCCTCACTTGAGCCTCTGCATCCCTCTCTTGAGCCTCTGCATCCCTCTCTTGACCCTCTGCATCCCTCACATGAGCCTCTGCATCCCCCTCTTGAACTCCTGCATCCCTCTCATTAGCCACTGCATCCCTCCCTTGAACCTTTGCATCACTCTCTTAAGCCTCTGCATCCCTCTCCTGAGCCTCTGCATCCCTCTCTAGAGCCTCTGCATCCTTCTCCTGGGCCTCTGCATCTTTCTCTTGAGCCTCTGCATTCCTCTCTTAAGTCTCTGCATCACTCTCTTGAGCCTTTGCATCACTCTCTTGAGCCCCTGCATCCCTCTCTCAAGCCTCTGCATCACCCTCTTCAGCCTCTGCATTACTCTCTTGAGCCTCAACATCCCTCGCCTATGCCTCCGCATAACTCTCTCGAGCCTCTACATCACCCTCTTGATTCTCTGCATCACTCTCTTAAGCCTCTGCATCACTCTCTAGAGCCTCTGCACCACTTTCTTCAGCCTCTGCATCACTCTCTTAAGCCTCTGATTCCCTCTCTTGATCCTCTGCATCACTCTTTTGAGCCTCTGCATCACTCTCTTGAGCCTCTGCATCACTCTCAAGAGCCTCTGCATCCCTCTCTTGTGCCTCTGCGTCCCTCACCTGAGCCTCTGCATCCCTCTCTTGAGCCCCTGCATCCCTCTCTTGAGCCTCTGCATCCCTCTCTTGAGCCTCTGCATCCCTCTCCTAAGCCTCTGCATCACTCTCTTAAACCTCTGCATAACTCTCGTAAGCCTCTTAATCACTCTCTTGAGCCTCTGCATCCATCTCTTGAGCCTCTGCATCACTCCCTTCAGGCTCTGCATCCCTTTTTTGAGCCTATGCATCACTTTCTTAAGCCTCTACATTCTTTTCTAGAGCCCCTGCATCACTCTCTTGAGCCTCTGCATCCCTCTCTTAAGCCTCTGCAACACTTTCTTTAGCCTCTGCATCACTCTCTTAAGCCTCTGCATCCCTCTTTTGACCATCTGCATCACTCTCGTAAGCCTCTGCATCACTCTCTTGAGCCTCTGCATAACTCTCTTGACCCTCTGCATCACTCTCTTGAGCCTCTGCACCCTCTTTTAAGCCTCTGCATAACTCTCTTATGCCTCTGAATCACTCTCTTGAGCCTCTGCATAACTCTCTTGAGCCCCTGCATCCCTCTACTGACCCTCTGCATCCCTCTCTTGAGCCTCTGCATCCCTCTCTTAAGCCTCTGCATTACTCTCTTAAGCCTCTGCATCACTCTCGTAAGCCTCTGAATCACTCTCTTGAGCTTCTGCATCCCTCTCTTAAGCCTCTGCATTCCTCTCTTGAGCCTCTGCATCACTCTATTCAGGCTCTGCATATCTTTTTTGAGCCTATGCATCACTTTATTAAGCCTCTGCATCCCTTTCTTGAGCCTCTGCATCACTCTCTTCAACTCCTGCATCCCTCTCATGAGCCTCTACATCCCTCTCATGAGCCTCTGCATCCCTCATCTGAGCTTTTGCATCACTCGCTTAAGAATCTGCATCCATCTCTTGAGCCTCTGCGTCACTCTCAAGAGCCTCTGCATCCCTCTCTTGTGCCTCTGCATCACTCACATGAGCCTCTGCATCCCTCTCTTGAACTCCTGCATCCCTCTCATTAGCCTCTGCATCCCTCCCCTGAGCCTCTGCATCCCTCTCTAGAGCCTCTGCATCCTTCTCCTGGGCCTCTGCATCTTTCTCTTGAGCCTCTGCATTCCTCTCTTAAGTCTCTGCATCACTCTCTTGAGCCTTTGCATCACTCTCTTGAGCCCCTGCATCCCTCTCTCAAGCCTCTGCATCACCCTCTTCAGCCTCTGCATTACTCTCTTGAGCCTCAACATCCCTCTCCTATGCCTCCGCATAACTCTCTCGAGCCTCTACATCACCCTCTTGATTCTCTGCATCACTCTCTTAAGCCTCTGCATCACTCTCTAGAGCCTCTGCATCACTTTCTTCAGCCTCTGCATCACTCTCTTAAGCCTCTGCTTCCCTCTCTTGATCCTCTGCATCACTCTTTTGAGCCTCTGCATCACTCTCTTGAGCCTCTGCATCACTCTCAAGAGCCTCTGCATCCCTCTCTTGTGCCTCTGCGTCCCTCACCTGAGCCTCTGCATCCCTCTCTTGAGCCCCTGCATCCCTCTCTTGAGCCTCTGCATCCCTCTCTTGAGCCTCTGCATCCCTCTCCTAAGCCTCTGCATCACTCTCTTAAGCCTCTGCATCACTCTCGTAAGCCTCTTAATCACTCTCTTGAGCCTCTGCATTTATCTCTTGAGCCTCTGCATCACTCCCTTCAGGCTCTGCATCCCTTTTTTGAGCCTATGCATCATTTTCTTAAGCCTCTACATCCTTTTCTAGAGCCCCTGCATCACTCTCTTGAGCCTCTGCATCCCTCTCTTAAGCCTCTGCAACACTCTCTTCAGCCTCTGCATCACTCTCTTAAGCCTCTGCATCCCTCTCTTGACCATCTGCATCACTCTCGTAAGCATCTGCATCACTCTCTTGAGCCTCTGCATAACTCTCTTGAGCCTCTGCATCACTCTCTTGAGCCTCTGCACCCTCTTTAAAGCCTCTGCATAACTCTCTTAAGCCTCTGCATCACTCTTTTAAGCCTCTACATCTCTCTCTTCAGCCTCTGCATCACTCTCTTGATCCTCTGCATCACTCTCTTGAGCCTCTGCATCTATCTCTTGAGCCTCTGCATCCCTCTCTTAAGCCTCTACATCATTCTCCTGAGCATTTGCATCCCTCTCTTGAGCGTTTGCATCACTCTCTTAAGCCTCTGCATTCCTCTCATGAGCCTCTGCATCACTCTCAGGTGCCTCTGCATCTTTCTCTTGTGCCTCTGCATCCCTTACTTTAGCCTCTGCATCCCTCTCTTGAGCCTCTGCATCCCTCTCTTGAGCCTCTGCACCACTCTCTTCAGCCTCTGCATCACTCTCGTAAGCCTCTGCATCATTCTCTTAAGCCTCTCATCACTCTCGTAAACCTCTGAATCACTCTCTTCAGCCACTCTATCACTCTTTTGAGCCCCTGCATCCCTTTATTGAGCCTCTGCATCACTCTCGTGAGCCTCTGCATCACTCTCTTAATTGCCTCTGCATCCCTCTTTTGAGCCTCTGCATCACTTTTTTAAGCCTCTGCATCCCTTTCTTGATCCTCTGCATCTCTCTCTTGAACTCCTGCATCCATCTCATGAGCCTTTGCATCCCTCTCTTGAGCCTTTGCATCACTCGCTTAAGATTCTGCATCCCTCTCTTGAGCCTCTGCATCACTCTCAAGAGCCTCTGCATCCCTCTCTTGTGCCTCTGCATCCCTCACTTGAGACTCTGCATCACTCTCTTGAGCCTCTGCATCACTCTCTCAAGCCTCTTCATCACTCTCTTATGGCTCTGCATCACTCTCGTAAGCCTCTGAATCACTCTCTTGAGCCTCTGCATCACTCTTTTCAGGCTCTGCATATCTTTTTTGAGCCTATGCATTACTTTATTAAGCCTCTGCATCCCTTTCTTGAGCCTCTGCATCACTCTCTTGAAATCCTACATCCCTCGCATGAGCCTCTGCATCCCTCTCCTGAGCCTCTGCATCCCTCATCTGAGCTTTTGCATCACTCGCTTAAGAATCTGCATCCCTCTCTTGAGCCTCTGCGTCACACTCAAGAGCCTCTGCATCCCTCTCTTGTGCTTCTGCATCCCTCACATGAGCCTCTGCATCCCTCTCTTGAGGCAGTGCATCCCTCTCTTGAGCCTATGCATCCCTCTCTTAAGTCTCTGCATCACTCTCTTGAGCCTTTGCATCACTCTCTTGAGCCCCTGCATCCCTCTCTCAAGCCTCTGCATCACCCTCTTCTGCCTCTGCATTACTCTCTTGAGCCTCAGCATCCCTCTCCTAAGCCTCCGCATAACTCTCTCGAGCCTCTACATCACCCTCTTGATTCTCTGCTACACTCTTATAAGCCTCTGAATCACTCTCTTGACCCTCTGCATCCCTTTCTTAAGCCTCTGCATCCCTCTCCTAAGCCTCTGCATCACTCTCTTAAGCCTCTGCATCACTCTCTAGAGCCTTTGCATAACTTTCTTCAGCCTCTGCATCACTCTCTTAAGCCTCTGCTTCCCTCTCTTGATCCTCTGCATCACTCTCTTGAGCCTCTGCATCACTCTCTTGGTCGTCTGCATCACTCTCTTGAGCCTCTGCATCACTCTCTTGAGCCTCTCTATCACTCTATTGAGCCTCTGCATCGCTCTCTTGAACCTCTGCATCACTCTCTTCAGGCTCTGCATCCCTTTTTGAGCCTATGCATCACTTTTTTAAGCCTCTGCATCCCTTTCTTGAGCCTCTGCATCACTCTCTTGAACGCCTGCATCCCTCTCATCAGCCTCTGCATCTGTCATCTGAGCCTTTGCATCACTCTGGTAAGAATCTGCATCCCTCTCCTGAGCCTCTGCGTCACTCCTCTCAAGAGCCTCTGCATCCCTCTCTTGTGCCTCTGTATCCCTCACTTGAGCCTCTGCATCCCTCTCTTAAGGTAGTGCATCCCTCTCTTGAGCCTCTGCATTTCTCTCTTAAGCCTCTGCATCATTCTCTTAAGCCTCTGCATCACTCTCGTAAGCCTCTGAATCACTCTCTTGAGCCTCTGCATCCCTCTCTTGATCTCCTGCACCCCTCTCATTAGCCTCTGCTTCCCTCTCTTGAACCTTTGCATCACTCTCCTGAGCCTCTGCATCCTTCTCCTGGGCCTCTGCATCCCTCTCTTGAGCCTCTGCATCCCTCTCTTAAGTCTCTGCATCACTCTCTTGAACTTCTGCATCACTCTCTTGAGCCACTGCATTCCTCTCTCAAGCCTCTGCATCACCCTCTTCAGCCTCTGCATCACTCTCTTAAGCCTCTGCCTTTCTCTCTTGAGCCTCTGCATCACTCTCTTGAGCCTCTGCATCCCTCTCTGGAGCCTCAGCATCCCTCTCTTGAGCCTTTTGCATCACTCTGTTGAGCCTCTGCATCACTCTCGTAAGCCTCTGCATCATTCTCTTAAGCCTCTCATCACTCTCGTAAACCTCTGATCACTCTCTTCAGCCTCTCTATCACTCTCTTGAGCCCCTGCATCCCTTTCGTGAGCCTTTGCATCATTCTCTTAAGCCTCTGCATTCCTCTCATGAGCCTCTGCATCACTCTCAAGTGCCTCTGCATCTTTCTCTTGTGCCTCTGAATCCCTCACTTTAGCCTCTGCATCCCTCTCCTGAGCCTCGGCATCCCTCTCTTGAGCCTCTGCACCATTCTCTTCAGCCTCTGCATCACTCTCGTAAGCCTCTGCATCATTCTCTTAAGCCTCTCATCACTCTCGTAAACCTCTGAATCACTCTCTTCAGCCTCTCTATCACTCTCTTGAGCCCCTGCATCCCTTTATTGAGCCTCTGCATCACTCTCGTGAGCATCTGCCTCACTCTCGTAAGCCTCTGCATCCCTCTTTTGAGCCTCTGCATCACTTTCTTAACCATCTCTCTCTTGAACTCCTGCATCCATCTCATGAGCCTTTGCATCCCTCTCTTGAGCCTTTGCATCACTCGCTTAAGCCTCTGCATCCCTCTCTTGAGCCTCTGCATCACTCTCAAGAGCCTCTGCATCCCTCTCATGTGCCCCTGCATCCCTCACTTGAGCCTCTGCATCCCTGTCTTGAGCCTCTGCATCCCTCTCTTGACCCTCTGCATCCCTCACATGAGCCTCTGCATCCCCCTCTTGAACTCCTGCATCCCTCTCATTAGCCTCTGCATCCCTCCCTTGAACCTTTGCATCACTCTCTTAAGCCTCTGCATCCCTCTCCTGAGCCTCTGCATCCCTCTCTAGAGCCTCTGCATCCTTCTCCTGGGCCTCTGCATCTTTCTCTTGAGCCTCTGCATTCCTCTCTTAAGTCTCTGCATCACTCTCTTGAGCCTTTGCATCACTCTCTTGAGCCCCTGCATCCCTCTCTCAAGCCTCTGCATCACCCTCTTCAGCCTCTGCATTACTCTCTTGAGCCTCAACATCCCTCGCCTATGCCTCCGCATAACTCTCTCGAGCCTCTACATCACCCTCTTGATTCTCTGCATCACTCTCTTAAGCCTCTGCATCACTCTCTAGAGCCTCTGCACCACTTTCTTCAGCCTCTGCATCACTCTCTTAAGCCTCTGATTCCCTCTCTTGATCCTCTGCATCACTCTTTTGAGCCTCTGCATCACTCTCTTGAGCCTCTGCATCACTCTCAAGAGCCTCTGCATCCCTCTCTTGTGCCTCTGCGTCCCTCACCTGAGCCTCTGCATCCCTCTCTTGAGCCCCTGCATCCCTCTCTTGAGCCTCTGCATCCCTCTCTTGAGCCTCTGCATCCCTCTCCTAAGCCTCTGCATCACTCTCTTAAACCTCTGCATAACTCTCGTAAGCCTCTTAGTCACTCTCTTGAGCCTCTGCATCCATCTCTTGAGCCTCTGCATCACTCCCTTCAGGCTCTGCATCCCTTTTTTGAGCCTATGCATCATTTTCTTAAGCCTCTACATTCTTTTCTAGAGCCCCTGCATCACTCTCTTGAGCCTCTGCATCCCTCTCTTAAGCCTTTGCAACACTTTCTTTAGCCTCTGCATCACTCTCTTAAGCCTCTGCATCCCTCTTTTGACCATCTGCATCACTCTCGTAAGCCTCTGCATCACTCTCTTGAGCCTCTGCATAACTCTCTTGACCCTCTGCATCACTCTCTTGAGCCTCTGCACCCTCTTTAAAGCCTCTGCATAACTCTCTTAAGCCTCTGCATCACTCTTTTAAGCCTCTACATCTCTCTCTTCAGCCTCTGCATCACTCTCTTGATCCTCTGCATCACTCTCTTGAGCCTCTGCATCTATCTCTTGAGCCTCTGCATCCCTCTCTTAAGCCTCTACATCATTCTCCTGAGCATTTGCATCCCTCTCTTGAGCGTTTGCATCACTCTCTTAAGCCTCTGCATTCCTCTCATGAGCCTCTGCATCACTCTCAGGTGCCTCTGCATCTTTCTCTTGTGCCTCTGCATCCCTTACTTTAGCCTCTGCATCCCTCTCTTGAGCCTCTGCATCCCTCTCTTGAGCCTCTGCACCACTCTCTTCAGCCTCTGCATCACTCACGTAAGCCTCTGCATCATTCTCTTAAGCCTCTCATCACTCTCGTAAACCTCTGAATCACTCTCTTCAGCCACTCTATCACTCTTTTGAGCCCCTGCATCCCTTTATTGAGCCTCTGCATCACTCTCGTGAGCCTCTGCATCACTCTCTTAAGCCTCTGCATCCCTCTTTTGAGCCTCTGCATCACTTTTTTAAGCCTCTACATCCCTTTCCTGATCCTCTGCATCTCTCTCTTGAACTCCTGCATCCATTTAATGAGCCTTTGCATCCCTCTCTTGAGCCTTTGCATCACTCGCTTAAGATTCTGCATCCCTCTCTTGAGCCTCTGCATCACTCTCAAGAGCCTCTGCATCCCTCTCTTGTGCCTCTGCATCCCTCACTTGAGACTCTGCATCACTCTCTTGAGCCTCTGCATCACTCTCTCAAGCCTCTTCATCACTCTCTTATGGCTCTGCATCACTCTCGTAAGCCTCTGAATCACTCTCTTGAGCCTCTGCATCACTCTTTTCAGGCTCTGCATATCTTTTTTGAGCCTATGCATTACTTTATTAAGCCTCTGCATCCCTTTCTTGAGCCTCTGCATCACTCTCTTGAAATCCTACATCCCTCGCATGAGCCTCTGCATCCCTCTCCTGAGCCTCTGCATCCCTCATCTGAGCTTTTGCATCACTCGCTTAAGAATCTGCATCCCTCTCTTGAGCCTCTGCGTCACACTCAAGAGCCTCTGCATCCCTCTCTTGTGCTTCTGCATCCCTCACATGAGCCTCTGCATCCCTCTCTTGAGGCAGTGCATCCCTCTCTTGAGCCTCTGCATTTCTCTCTTGAACTCCTGCATCCCTCTCATTAGCCTCTGCATCCCTCTCTTGAACCTTTGCATCACTCTCTTAAGCCTCTGCATCCCTCTCCTGAGCCTCTGCATCCCTCTCTAGAGCCTCTGCATCCATCTCCTGAGCCTCTTCATCCCTCTCTTGAGCCTATGCATCCCTCTCTTAAGTCTCTGCATCACTCTCTTGAGCCTTTGCATCACTCTCTTGAGCCCCTGCATCCCTCTCTCAAGCCTCTGCATCACCCTCTTCTGCCTCTGCATTACTCTCTTGAGCCTCAGCATCCCTCTCCTAAGCCTCCGCATAACTCTCTCGAGCCTCTACATCACCCTCTTGATTCTCTGCTACACTCTTATAAGCCTCTGAATCACTCTCTTGACCCTCTGCATCCCTTTCTTAAGCCTCTGCATCCCTCTCCTAAGCCTCTCCATCACTCTCTTAAGCCTCTGCATCACTCTCTAGAGCCTTTGCATAACTTTCTTCAGCCTCTGCATCACTCTCTTAAGCCTCTGCATCCCTCTCTTGATCCTCTGCATCACTCTCTTGAGCCTCTGCATCACTCTCTTGGTCGTCTGCATCACTCTCTTGAGCCTCTGCATCACTCTCTTGAGCCTCTCTATCACTCTATTGAGCCTCTGCATCGCTCTCTTGAACCTCTGCATCACTCTCTTCAGGCTCTGCATCCCTTTTTGAGCCTATGCATCACTTTTTTAAGCCTCTGCATCCCTTTCTTGAGCCTCTGCATCACTCTCTTGAACGCCTGCATCCCTCTCATCAGCCTCTGCATCTGTCATCTGAGCTTTTGCATCACTCTGGTAAGAATCTGCATCCCTCTCCTGAGCCTCTGCGTCACTCTCAAGAGCCTCTGCATCCCTCTCTTGTGCCTCTGTATCCCTCACTTGAGCCTCTGCATCCCTCTCTTAAGGCAGTGCATCCCTCTCTTGAGCCTCTGCATTTCTCTCTTAAGCCTCTGCATCATTCTCTTAAGCCTCTGCATCACTCTCGTAAGCCTCTGAATCACTCTCTTGAGCCTCTGCATCCCTCTCTTGATCTCCTGCACCCCTCTCATTAGCCTCTGCTTCCCTCTCTTGAACCTTTGCATCACTCTCCTGAGCCTCTGCATCCTTCTCCTGGGCCTCTGCATCCCTCTCTTGAGCCTCTGCATCCCTCTCTTAAGTCTCTGCATCACTCTCTTGAACTTCTGCATCACTCTCTTGAGCCACTGCATTCCTCTCTCAAGCCTCTGCATCACCCTCTTCAGCCTCTGCATCACTCTCTTAAGCCTCTGCCTTTCTCTCTTGAGCCTCTGCATCACTCTCTTGAGCCTCTGCATCCCTCTCTGGAGCCTCAGCATCCCTCTCTTGAGCCTTTTGCATCACTCTGTTGAGCCTCTGCATTCCTCTCATGAGCCTCTGCATCACTCTCAAGTGCCTCTGCATCTTTCTCTTGTGCCTCTGAATCCCTCACTTTAGCCTCTGCATCCCTCTCTTGAGCCTCGGCATCCCTCTCTTGAGCCTCTGCACCATTCTCTTCAGCCTCTGCATCACTCTCGTAAGCCTCTGCATCATTCTCTTAAGCCTCTCATCACTCTCGTAAACCTCTGAATCACTCTCTTCAGCCTCTCTATCACTCTCTTGAGCCCCTGCATCCCTTTATTGAGCCTCTGCATCACTCTCGTGAGCATCTGCCTCACTCTCGTAAGCCTCTGCATCCCTCTTTTGAGCCTCTGCATCACTTTCTTAACCATCTCTCTCTTGAACTCCTGCATCCATCTCATGAGCCTTTGCATCCCTCTCTTGAGCCTTTGCATCACTCGCTTAAGCCTCTGCATCCCTCTCTTGAGCCTCTGCATCACTCTCAAGAGCCTCTGCATCCCTCTCATGTGCCTCTGCATCCCTCACTTGAGCCTCTGCATCCCTCTCTTGAGCCTCTGCATCCCTCTCTTGACCCTCTGCATCCCTCACATGAGCCTCTGCATCCCCCTCTTGAACTCCTGCATCCCTCTCATTAGCCTCTGCATCCCTCCCTTGAACCTTTGCATCACTCTCTTAAGCCTCTGCATCCCTCTCCTGAGCCTCTGCATCCCTCTCTATATAGAGCCTCTGCATCCTTCTCCTGGGCCTCTGCATCTTTCTCTTGAGCCTCTGCATTCCTCTCTTAAGTCTCTGCATCACTCTCTTGAGCCTTTGCATCACTCTCTTGAGCCCCTGCATCCCTCTCTCAAGGCTCTGCATCACCCTCTTCAGCCTCTGCATTACTCTCTTGAGCCTCAACATCCCTCGCCTATGCCTCCGCATAACTCTCTCGAGCCTCTACATCACCCTCTTGATTCTCTGCATCACTCTCTTAAGCCTCTGCATCACTCTCTAGAGCCTCTGCACCACTTTCTTCAGCCTCTGCATCACTCTCTTAAGCCTCTGATTCCCTCTCTTGATCCTCTGCATCACTCTTTTGAGCCTCTGCATCACTCTCTTGAGCCTCTGCATCACTCTCAAGAGCCTCTGCATCCCTCTCTTGTGCCTCTGCGTCCCTCACCTGACCCTCTGCATCCCTTTCTTAAGCCTCTGCATCCCTCTCCTAAGCCTCTGCATCACTCTCTTAAGCCTCTGCATCACTCTCTAGAGCCTTTGCATAACTTTCTTCAGCCTCTGCATCACTCTCTTAAGCCTCTGCTTCCCTCTCTTGATCCTCTGCATCACTCTCTTGAGCCTCTGCATCACTCTCTTGGTCGTCTGCATCACTCTCTTGAGCCTCTGCATCACTCTCTTGAGCCTCTCTATCACTCTATTGAGCCTCTGCATCGCTCTCTTGAACCTCTGCATCACTCTCTTCAGGCTCTGCATCCCTTTTTGAGCCTATGCATCACTTTTTTAAGCCTCTGCATCCCTTTCTTGAGCCTCTGCATCACTCTCTTGAACGCCTGCATCCCTCTCATCAGCCTCTGCATCTGTCATCTGAGCTTTTGCATCACTCTGGTAAGAATCTGCATCCCTCTCCTGAGCCTCTGCGTCACTCTCAAGAGCCTCTGCATCCCTCTCTTGTGCCTCTGTATCCCTCACTTGAGCCTCTGCATCCCTCTCTTAAGGCAGTGCATCCCTCTCTTGAGCCTCTGCATTTCTCTCTTAAGCCTCTGCATCATTCTCTTAAGCCTCTGCATCACTCTCGTAAGCCTCTGAATCACTCTCTTGAGCCTCTGCATCCCTCTCTTGATCTCCTGCACCCCTCTCATTAGCCTCTGCTTCCCTCTCTTGAACCTTTGCATCACTCTCCTGAGCCTCTGCATCCTTCTCCTGGGCCTCTGCATCCCTCTCTTGAGCCTCTGCATCCCTCTCTTAAGTCTCTGCATCACTCTCTTGAACTTCTGCATCACTCTCTTGAGCCACTGCATTCCTCTCTCAAGCCTCTGCATCACCCTCTTCAGCCTCTGCATCACTCTCTTAAGCCTCTGCCTTTCTCTCTTGAGCCTCTGCATCACTCTCTTGAGCCTCTGCATCCCTCTCTGGAGCCTCAGCATCCCTCTCTTGAGCCTTTTGCATCACTCTGTTGAGCCTCTGCATCACTCTCGTAAGCCTCTGCATCATTCTCTTAAGCCTCTCATCACTCTCGTAAACCTCTGATCACTCTCTTCAGCCTCTCTATCACTCTCTTGAGCCCTTGCATCCCTTTCGTGAGCCTTTGCATCATTCTCTTAAGCCTCTGCATTCCTCTCATGAGCCTCTGCATCACTCTCAAGTGCCTCTGCATCTTTCTCTTGTGCCTCTGAATCCCTCACTTTAGCCTCTGCATCCCTCTCTTGAGCCTCGGCATCCCTCTCTTGAGCCTCTGCACCATTCTCTTCAGCCTCTGCATCACTCTCGTAAGCCTCTGCATCATTCTCTTAAGCCTCTCATCACTCTCGTAAACCTCTGAATCACTCTCTTCAGCCTCTCTATCACTCTCTTGAGCCCCTGCATCCCTTTATTGAGCCTCTGCATCACTCTCGTGAGCATCTGCCTCACTCTCGTAAGCCTCTGCATCCCTCTTTTGAGCCTCTGCATCACTTTCTTAACCATCTCTCTCTTGAACTCCTGCATCCATCTCATGAGCCTTTGCATCCCTCTCTTGAGCCTTTGCATCACTCGCTTAAGCCTCTGCATCCCTCTCTTGAGCCTCTGCATCACTCTCAAGAGCCTCTGCATCCCTCTCATGTGCCTCTGCATCCCTCACTTGAGCCTCTGCATCCCTCTCTTGAGCCTCTGCATCCCTCTCTTGACCCTCTGCATCCCTCACATGAGCCTCTGCATCCCCCTCTTGAACTCCTGCATCCCTCTCATTAGCCTCTGCATCCCTCCCTTGAACCTTTGCATCACTCTCTTAAGCCTCTGCATCCCTCTCCTGAGCCTCTGCATCCCTCTCTAGAGCCTCTGCATCCATCTCCTGGGCCTCTGCATCTTTCTCTTGAGCCTCTGCATTCCTCTCTTAAGTCTCTGCATCACTCTCTTGAGCCTTTGCATCACTCTCTTGAGCCCCTGCATCCCTCTCTCAAGGCTCTGCATCACCCTCTTCAGCCTCTGCATTACTCTCTTGAGCCTCAACATCATTCGCCTATGCCTCCGCATAACTCTCTCGAGCCTCTACATCACCCTCTTGATTCTCTGCATCACTCTCTTAAGCCTCTGCATCACTCTCTAGAGCCTCTGCACCACTTTCTTCAGCCTCTGCATCACTCTCTTAAGCCGCTGATTCCCTCTCTTGATCCTCTGCATCACTCTTTTGAGCCTCTGCATCACTCTCTTGAGCCTCTGCATCACGCTCAAGAGCCTCTGCATCCCTCTCTTGTTCCTCTGCGTCCCTCACCTGAGCCTCTGCATCCCTCTCTTGAGCCCCTGCATCCCTCTCTTGAGCCTCTGCATCCCTCTCTTGAGCCTCTGCATCCTTCTCCTAAGCCTCTGCATCACTCTCTTAAACCTCTGCATAACTCTCGTAAGCCTCTTAATCACTCTCTTGAGCCTCTGCATCCATCTCTTGAGCCTCTGCATCACTCCCTTCAGGCTCTGCATCCCTTTTTTGAGCCTATGCATCATTTTCTTAAGCCTCTACATTCTTTTCTAGAGCCCCTGCATCACTCTCTTGAGCCTCTGCATCCCTCTCTTAAGCCTCTGCAACACTTTCTTTAGCCTCTGCATCACTCTCTTAAGCCTCTGCATCCCTCTTTTGACCATCTGCATCACTCTCGTAAGCCTCTGCATCACTCTCTTGAGCCTCTGCATAACTCTCTTGACCCTCTGCATCACTCTCTTGAGCCTCTGCACCCTCTTTTAAGCCTCAGCATAACTCTCTTATGCCTCTGAATCACTCTCTTGAGCCTCTGCATAACTCTCTTGAGCCCCTGCATCCCTCTACTGACCCTCTGCATCCCTCTCTTGAGCCTCTGCATCCCTCTCTTAAGCCTCTGCATTACTCTCTTAAGCCTCTGCATCACTCTCGTAAGCCTCTGAATCACTCTCTTGAGCCTCTGCATCCCTCTCTTAAGCCTCTGCATTCCTCTCTTGAGCCTCTGCATCACTCTATTCAGGCTCTGCATATCTTTTTTGAGCCTATGCATCACTTTATTAAGCCTCTGCATCCCTTTCTAGAGCCTCTGCATCACTCTCTTCAACTCCTGCATCCCTCTCATGAGCCTCTGCATCCCTCTCATGAGCCTCTGCATCCCTCATCTGAGCTTTTGCATCACTCGCTTAAGAATCTGCATCCATCTCTTGAGCCTCTGCGTCACTCTCAAGAGCCTCTGCATCCCTCTCTTGTGCCTCTGCATCACTCACATGAGCCTCTGCATCCCTCTCTTGAACTCCTGCATCCCTCTCATTAGCCTCTGCATCCCTCCCCTGAGCCTCTGCATCCCTCTCTAGAGCCTCTGCATCCTTCTCCTGGGCCTCTGCATCTTTCTCTTGAGCCTCTGCATTCCTCTCTTAAGTCTCTGCATCATTCTCTTGAGCCTTTGCATCACTCTCTTGAGCCCCTGCATCCCTCTCTCAAGCCTCTGCATCACCCTCTTCAGCCTCTGCATTACTCTCTTGAGCCTCAACATCCCTCTCCTATGCCTCCGCATAACTCTCTCGAGCCTCTACATCACCCTCTTGATTCTCTGCATCACTCTCTTAAGCCTCTGCATCACTCTCTAGAGCCTCTGCATCACTTTCTTCAGCCTCTGCATCACTCTCTTAAGCCTCTGCTTCCCTCTCTTGATCCTCTGCATCACTCTTTTGAGCCTCTGCATCACTCTCTTGAGCCTCTGCATCACTCTCAAGAGCCTCTGCATCCCTCTCTTGTGCCTCTGCGTCCCTCACCTGAGCCTCTGCATCCCTCTCTTGAGCCCCTGCATCCCTCTCTTGAGCCTCTGCATCCCTCTCTTGAGCCTCTGCATCCCTCTCCTAAGCCTCTGCATCACTCTCTTAAGCCTCTGCATCACTCTCGTAAGCCTCTTAATCACTCTCTTGAGCCTCTGTATTTATCTCTTGAGCCTCTGCATCACTCCCTTCAGGCTCTGCATCCCTTTTTTGAGCCTATGCATCATTTTCTTAAGCCTCTACATCCTTTTCTAGAGCCCCTGCATCACTCTCTTGAGCCTCTGCATCCCTCTCTTAAGCCTCTGCAACACTCTCTTCAGCCTCTGCATCACTCTCTTAAGCCTCTGCATCCCTCTCTTGACCATCTGCATCACTCTCGTAAGCATCTGCATCACTCTCTTGAGCCTCTGCATAACTCTCTTGAGCCTCTGCATCACTCTCTTGAGCCTCTGCACCCTCTTTAAAGCCTCTGCATAACTCTCTTAAGCCTCTGCATCACTCTTTTAAGCCTCTACATCTCTCTCTTCAGCCTCTGCATCACTCTCTTGATCCTCTGCATCACTCTCTTGAGCCTCTGCATCAATCTCTTGAGCCTCTGCATCCCTCTCTTAAGCCTCTACATCATTCTCCTGAGCATTTGCATCCCTCTCTTGAGCGTTTGCATCACTCTCTTAAGCCTCTGCCTTCCTCTCATGAGCCTCTGCATCACTGTCAGGTGCCTCTGCATCTTTCTCTTGTGCCTCTGCATCCCTTTCTTTAGCCTCTGCATCCCTCTCTTGAGCCTCTGCATCATCCCTCTCTTGAGCCTCTGCACCACTCTCTTCAGCCTCTGCATCACTCTCGTAAGCCTCTGCATCATTCTCTTAAGCCTCTCATCACTCTCGTAAACCTCTGAATCACTCTCTTCAGCCACTCTATCACTCTTTTCAGCCCCTGCATCCCTTTATTGAGCCTCTGCATCACTCTCGTGAGCCTCTGCATCACTCTCGTGAGCCTCTGCATCACTCTCTTAAGCCTCTGCATCCCTCTTTTGAGCCTCTGCATCACTTTTTTAAGCCTCTGCATCCCTTTCTTGATCCTCTGCATCTCTCTCTTGAACTCCTCCATCCATCTCATGAGCCTTTGCATCCCTCTCTTGAGCCTTTGCATCACTCGCTTAAGACTCTGCATCCCTCTCTTGAGCCTCTGCATCACTCTCAAGAGCCTCTGCATCCCTCTCTTGTGCCTCTGCATCACTCTCTTGAGCCTCTGCATCACTCTCGTAAGCCTCTGAATCACTCTCTTGAGCCTCTGCATCACTCTCTTCAGGCTCTGCATATCTTTTTTGAGCCTATGCATTACTTTATTAAGCCTCTGCATCCCTTTCTTGAGCCTCTGCATCACTCTCTTGAACTCCTACATCCCTCGCATGAGCCTCTGCATCCCTCTCCTGAGCCTCTGCATCCCTCATCTGAGCTATTGCATCACTCGCTTAAGAATCTGCATCCCTCTCTTGAGCCTGAGCCTCTGCATTCCTCTCTTGTGCTTCTGCATCCCTCACATGAGCCTCTGCATCCCTCTCTTGAGGCAGTGCATCCCTCTCTTGAGCCTCTGCATTTCTCTCTTGAACTCCTGCATCCCTCTCATTAGCCTCTGCATCACTCTCTTGAACTCCTACATCCCTCGCATGAGCCTCTGCATCCCTCTCCTGAGCCTCTGCATCCCTCATCTGAGCTATTGCATCACTCGCTTAAGAATCTGCATCCCTCTCTTGAGCCTGAGCCTCTGCATTCCTCTCTTGTGCTTCTGCAACCCACTCCTGAGCCTCTGCATCCCTCTCTAGAGCCTCTGCATCCTTCTCCTGGGCCTCTGCATCCCTCTCTTGAGCCTATGCATCCCTCTCTTAAGTGTCTGCATCACTCTCTTGAGCCTTTGCATCACTCTCTTGAGCCCCTGCATCCCTCTCTCAAGCCTCTGCATCACCCTCTTCAGCCTCTGCATTACTCTCTTGAGCCTCAGCATCCCTCTCCTAAGCCTCCGCATAACTCTCTCGAGCCTCTACATCACCCTCTTGATTCTCTGCTACACTCTTATAAGCCTCTGAATCACTCTCTTGACCCTCTGCATCCCTTTCTTAAGCCTCTGCATCCCTCTCCTAAGCCTCTGTATCACTCTCTTAAGCCTCTGCATCACTCTCTAGAGCCTTTGCATCACTTTCTTCAGCCTCTGCATCACTCTCTTAAGCCTCTGCTTCCCTCTCTTGATCCTCTGCATCACTCTCTTGAGCCTCTGCATCACTCTCTTGATCGTCTGCATCACTCTCTTGAGCCTCTGCATCACTCTCTTGAGCCTCTCTATCACTCTATTGAGCCTCTGCATCGCTCTCTTGAACCTCTGCATCACTCTCTTAAGACTCTGCATCCCTCTCTTGATTCTCTGCATCACTCTCTTCAGGCTCTGCATCCCTTTTTGAGCCTATGCATCACTTTTTTAAGCCTCTGCATCCCTTTCTTGAGCCTCTGCATCACTCTCTTGAACGCCTGCATCCCTCTCATCAGCCTCTGCATCTGTCATCTGAGCTTTTGCATCACTCTGGTAAGAATCTGCATCCCTCTCCTGAGCCTCTGCGTCACTCTCAAGAGCCTCTGCATCCCTCTCTTGTGCCTCTGTATCCCTCACTTGAGCCTCTGCATCCCTCTCTTAAGGCAGTGCATCCCTCTCTTGAGCCTCTGCATTTCTCTCTTAAGCCTCTGCATCATTCTCTTAAGCCTCTGCATAACTCTCGTAAGCCTCTGAATCACTCTCTTGAGCCTCTGCATCCCTCTCTTGATCTCCTGCATCCCTCTCATTAGCCTCTGCTTCCCTCTCTTGAACCTTTGCATCACTCTCTTAAGCCTCTGTATTTCTCTCCTGAGCCTATGCATCCCTCTCTTGAGCCTCTGCATCCTTCTCCTGGGCCTCTGCATCCCTCTCTTGAGCCTCTGCATCCCTCTCTTACTTCTCTGCATCACTCTCTTGAACCTCTGCATCACTCTCTTGAGCCACTGCATTCCTCTCTCAAGCCTCTGCATCACCCTCTTCAGCCTCTGCATCACTCTCTTAAGCCTCTGCCTTTCTCTCTTGAGCCTCTGCATCACTCTCTTGAGCCTCTGCATCCCTCTCTGGAGCCTCCGCATCCCTCTCTTGAGCCTTTTGCAGCACTCTGTTGAGCCTCTGCATCACTCTCGTAAGCCTCTGCATCATTCTCTTAAGCCTCCCATTACTCTCGTAAACCTGTGATCACTCTCATCAGCCTCTCTATCACTCTCTTGAGCCCCTGCATCCCTTTCTTGAGCCTTTGCATCATTCTCTTAAGCCTCTGCATTCCTCTCATGAGCCTCTGCATCACTCTCAAGTGCCTCTGCATCTTTCTCTTGTGCCTCTGCATCCCTCTCTTGAGCCTCGGCATCCCTCTCTTAAGCCTCTGCACGACTCTCTTCAGCCTCTGCATCACTCTCGTAAGCCTCTGCATCATTCTCTTAAGCCTCTCATCACTCTCGTAAACCTCTGAATCACTCTCTTCAGCCTCTCTATCACTCTCTTGAGCCCCTGCATCCCTTTATTGAGCCTCTGCATCACTCTCGTGAGCATCTGCCTCACTCTCTTAAGCCTCTGCATCCCTCTTTTGAGCCTCTGCATCACTTTCTTAACCATCTCTCTCTTGAACTCCTGCATCCATCACATGAGCCTTTGCATCCCTCTCTTGAGCCTTTGCATCACTCGCTTAAGCCTCTGCATCCCTCTCTTGAGCCTCTGCATCACTCTCAAGAGCCTCTGCATCCCTCTCATGTGCCTCTGCATCCCTCACTTGAGCCTCTACATCCCTCACTTGAGCCTCTGCATCCCTCTCTTGAGCCTCTGCATCCCTCTCTTAAGCCTCTGCATCACTCTCTTAAGCCTCTGCAATACTCTCGTAAGCCTCTGAATCACTCTCTTGAGCCTCTGCATTCCTCTCTTGAGCCTCTGCATCACTCTCTTCAGGCTCTGCATATCTTTTTTGAGCCTATGCATCACTTTATTAAGCCTCTGCATCCCTTTCTTGAGCCTCTGCATCACTCTCTTCAACTCCTGCATCCCTCTCATGAGCCTCTACATCCCTCTCATGAGCCTCTGCATCCCTCATCTGAGCTTTTGCATCACTCGCTTAAGCCTCTGCATCCCTCTCCTGAGCCTCTGCATCCCTCTCAAGAGCCTCTGCATCCTTCTCCTGGGCCTCTGCATCTTTCTCTTGAGCCTCTGCATTCCTCTCTTAAGTCTCTGCATCACTCTCTTGAGCCTTTGCATCACTCTCTTGAGCCCCTGCATCCCTCTCTCAAGGCTCTGCATCACCCTCTTCAGCCTCTGCATTACTCTCTTGAGCCTCAACATCCCTCTCCTATGCCTCCGCATAACTCTCTCGATCCTCTACATCACCCTCTTGATTCTCTGCATCACTCTCTTAAGCCTCTGCATCACTCTCTAGAGCCTCTGCATTACTTTCTTCAGCCTCTGCATCACTCTCTTAAGCCTCTGCTTCCCTCTCTTGATCCTCTGCATCACTCTTTTGAGCCTCTGCATCACTCTCTTGAGCCTCTGCATCACTCTCAAGAGCCTCTGCATCCCTCTCTTGTGCCTCTGCGTCCCTCACCTGAGCCTCTGCATCCCTCTCTTGAGCCCCTGCATCCCTCTCTTGAGCCTCTGCATCCCTCTCTTGAGCCTCTGCATCCCTCTCCTAAGCCTCTGCATCACTCTCTTGATCGTCTGCATCACTCTCTTGAGCCTCTGCATCACTCTCTTGAGCCTCTCTATCACTCTATTGAGCCTCTGCATCACTCTCTTGAGCATCTGCATCACTCTCTTAAGACTTTGCATCCCTCTCTTAAACTTTTGCATCACTCTCTTGAGCCTCTGTATCATACTCTTGAGCCTCTGCATCCCTCTCTTAAGCCTCTACATCATTCTCTTGGGCCTCTGCATCACTCTCTTGAGCCTCTGCATCACTCTCTAAAGCCTCTGCCTTTCTCTCTTGAGCCTCTGCATAACTCTCTTAAGCCTCTCCATCCCTCTCTGGAGCCTCAGCATCCTTCTCTTGAACCTTTTGCAGCAAACTCTTGAGCCTCTGCTTCATTCTCTTGAGCCTTTGCATCCCTCTCTTAAGCCTCTGCATCACTCTCTTGAGCCTCTGCATCACTCTCTTGAGCCTCTGCATCACTCCCTTAAGCCTCTGCATTACTCTCTTAAACCTCTGCATCCCTCTCTTGATACTCTGCATCAGTCTCTTGAGCCTCTGCATCATTATCTTGAGCCTCTACATCCTTCTCTTAAGCCTCTACATCATTCTCTTGAACCCCTGCATCACTCTCTTGAGCCTCTGCATCACTCTCTTCAGCCTCTGCATCACTCTCTTCAGCCTCTTCATCAGTCTCTTAAGCCTCTGCTTCCCTCTCTTGATCCTCTGCATCACTCTCTTCAGCCTCTGCATCACTCTCTTAAGCCTCTGCTTCCCTCTCTTGATCCTCTGCATCACTCTCTTGAGCCTCTGCATCACTCTCTTTATCGTCTGCGTCACTCGCTTGAGCCTCTGCTTCACTCTCTTGAGCCTATCTATTACTCTATTGAGCCTCTGCATCACTCTCTTGAGCCTTTGCATCACTTTCTTAAGCCTCTGCATTCCTCTCTTGATTCTCTGCATCACTCTCTTAAGCCTCTACATCATTCTCTTTAGCCTCTGCATCACTCTCTTGAGCCTCTGCATCACTCCCTTGAACCTCTGCACCCCTCTCTGGAGCCTCAGCATCCCTCTCTTGTGCCTTTTGCAGCACTCTCTTGAGCCTCTGCATCATTCTCTTGAGCTTCTGCATCCCTCTCTTAAGCCTCTGCATCACCCTCTTGAGCCTCTGCATCCTCTTTTAAGCCTCTGCATCACTCTATTGAGCCTCTGCATCCCTCTCTTGAGCCTCTGCATCACTCTCATGAGCCTCTGCATCACTCTCTTGAGCCTCTGCATCACTCTCCTGAGCCTCTGCATCACTCTAGTAAACCTCTGCATCCCCCTCTTGATCCTCTGCATCACTCTCTTCAGCCTCTGCATTATTCTCTTGAGCCTCTACATCCTTCTCTTAAGCCTCTACATCATTCTCTTGAGCCCATGCATCACTCTCTTTTGCCTCTGCATCACTCTCTTAAGCCTTTGCATCTCTCTCTTCAGCCTCTGCATCACTCTCTTGATCCTCTGCATCACTCTCTTGAGCTTCGGCATCATTTTCCTGAGCCTCTGCATCCCTCTCTTAAGCCTCTACATCATTCTCTTGAGCCTCTGCATCCCTCTCTTGAGCCTTTGCATCACTCTCTTAAGCCTCTTCATCCCTCTCTTGAGCCTCTGCATCACTCTCAAGTGCCTCTGCATCTTTCTGTTGTGCCTCTGCATCCCTCACTTTAGCCTCTGCATCCCTCTCTCGAGCCTCTGCAACACTCTCTTCAGCCTCTGCATCACTCTCCTGAGCCTCTGCATAACTCTCTTGAGCCTCTGCATCACTCTTTTGAGCCTCTGCATCCCTCTTTTAAGCCTCTGCATCTTTCTCTTGAGCCTCTGCATCGCTCTTTTAAG
Organism: Procambarus clarkii; assembly: GCF_040958095.1. Taxonomy (NCBI): domain Eukaryota; kingdom Metazoa; phylum Arthropoda; class Malacostraca; order Decapoda; family Cambaridae; genus Procambarus; species Procambarus clarkii. The sequence continues at coordinate 29,115,751 of NC_091187.1, forward strand.
CCTATGCATCACTCTCTTAAGCCTCTGCATCACTCTCTTATGCCTCTGAATCACTCGCTTGAGCCTCTGAATAACTCTCTTGAGCACCTGCATCCCTCTCTCAAGCCTCTGCATCACTCTCTTGAGCCTCTGCATCCCTCTCTTGAGCCTTTGCATCTCTCGCTTCAGCCTCTTCAGCCCTCTCTTGAGCCTCTGCAACACTCACTTCAGCCTCTGCATAACTCTCTTAATCCTCTGAATCCCTCTTTTGAGGCCTCTGCATAACTCTCTCGTGCCTCTGCATCACTCTCTTGATTCTCTGCATCACTCTTGTAAGCATCTGAATCACTCTCTTGAGCCTCTACATAACTCACTTGATCCTCTGCATCACTCTCTTGAGCCTGTGCATCACCCTCTTGATCCTCTGCATCACTCTCTTGAGCCTCTGCATCATTCTCTTGAGCCTCTGCATCCCTCTCTTAAGCCTCTACATCATTCCCTTGAGCCTCTGCATCCCTCTCTTGAGCCTCTGCATCACTCTCTTCGGCGTCTTCATCCATCTTTTTTAGCCTCTGCAACACTCTCTTCAGCCTCTGCATCACTCTCTTCAGCCTCTGCATCCCTCTCCTGATCATCTGCATCACTCTCGTAAGCCTCTGCATCACTCTCCTGAGCCTCTGCATAACTCTCTTGAGCCTCTGCATCACTCTTTTGAGCCTCTGCATCCCTCTTTTAAGCCTCTGCATCTTTCTCTTGAGCCTCTGCATCGCTCTTTTAAGCCTATGCATCACTCTCTTAAGCCTCTGCATCACTCTCTTATGCCTCTGAATCACTCGCTTGAGCCTCTGAATAACTCTCTTGAGCACCTGCATCCCTCTCTCAAGCCTCTGCATCACTCTCTTGAGCCTCTGCATCCCTCTCTTGAGCCTCAGCATCTCTCTCTTCAGCCTCTTCAGCCCTCTCTTGAGCCTCTGCAACACTCACTTCAGCCTCTGCATAACTCTCTTAATCCTCTGAATCCCTCTTTTGAGGCCTCTGCATAACTCTCTCGTGCCTCTGCATCACTCTCTTGATTCTCTGCATCACTCTTGTAAGCATCTGAATCACTCTCTTGAGCCTCTACATAACTCTCTTGATCCTCTGCATCACTCTCTTGAGCCTCTGCATCACCCTTTTGATCCTCTGCATCACTAACCTGAGCCTCTGCATCATTCTCTTGAGCCTCTGCATCCCTCTCTTAAGCCTCTTCATCATTCTCTTGAGCCTCTGCATCCCTCTCTTGAGCCTCAGCATCTCTCTCTTGAACTCCTGCATCTCTCTCGTGAGCCTTTGCATCCCTCTCTTGAGCTTCTGCATCCCTCTCTTGGGCCTCTGCATCCCTCTCTTGAGCCTCTGCATCCGTCTTTTAATCCTTTGCATCACTCTCTTAAGCCTCTGCATCACTCTCTTAAGCCTCTGAATCACTCTCTTAAGCATCTGCATCACTCTGTTGATTCCCTGCATCCCTCTCTCAAGCCTCTGCATAACTCTCTTGAGCCTCTGCATCACCCTCTTAAGCGTCTGCATTTCTCTCGTGAGCCTCTGCATCCCTCTCCTAAGCCTCTGCCTCATTCTCTTAAGCCTCTGTATCACTCTCTTGAGCCTCTCCATCCCTCTCGTGAACCTCTGCATCACTCTCTTCAGCCTCTTCATCCCTCTCTTGAGCCTCTGCAACACTCTCTTCAACCTCTGGATCACTCTCTTAAGCCTCTGAATCCCTCTCTTAAGCCTCTGCATCACCCTCTTGAGCCTCTGCATCACTCTCTTGAGCCTCTGCATCCCTCTCTTGAGCCTCTGCATCACTCTCATGAGCCTCTGCATCACTCTCTTGTGCCTCTGCATCACTCTCCTGAGCCTCTGCAATATTCTCTTGAGCCTCTACATCCTTCTCTTAAGCCTCTACATCATTCTCTTGAGCCCTTGCATCACTCTCTTGTGCCTCTGCATCACTCTCTTAAGCCTTTGCATCTCTCTCTTCAGCCTCTGCATCACTCTCTTGATCCTCTGCATCACTCTCTTGAGCCTCGGCATCATTTTCCTGAGCCTCTGCATCCCTCTCTTAAGCCTCTACATCATTCTCTTGAGCCTCTGCATCCCTCTCTTGAGCCTTTGCATCACTCTCTTAAGCATCTTCATCCCTCTCTTGAGCCTCTGCATCACTCTCAAGTGCCTCTGCATCTTACTCTTGTGCCTCTGCATCCCTCACTTTAGCCTCTGCATCCCTCTCTCGAGCCTCTGCACCACTCTCTTAAGCCTCTGCATCACTCTCGTAAGCCTCTGAATCACTCTCTTGAGCCTCTGCATCCCTCTCTTGAGCCTCTGAATCACTCTCTAGAGCCTCTGTATCCCTCTCATAATCCTCTGCATCACTCTCGTAAGCATCTGAATCATTCTCTTGAGCCTCTACATCCCTCTCTTTAGCCACTGAATCCCTCTCTAAAGCCTCTGCATCAGTCACTTGAGCCTATGCATCACTCTCTTGAGCCTCTGCATCACTCTCTTGAGCCTCTGCATCCCTCTCTTAAGCCTCTGCAACACTCTCTTCAGCCTCTGCATCACTCTCTTCAGCCTCTGCATCCCTCTCCTGATCATCTGGCTCACTCTCGTAAGCCTCTGCATAACTCTCCTGAGCCTCTGCATAACTCTCTTGAGCCTCTGCATCACTCTTTTGAGCCTCTGCATCCCTCTTTTAAGCCTCTGCATCTTTCTCTTGAGCTTCTGCATCGCTCTTTTAAGCCTATGCATCACTCTCTTAAGCCTCTGAATAACTCTCTTGAGCACCTGCATCCCTCTCTTGAGCCTCTGCATCTCTCTCTTCAGCCTCTTCAGCCCTCTCTTGAGCCTCTGCAACACTCACTTCAGCCTCTTCATCACTCTCTTAATCCTCTGAATCCCTCTTTTGAGGCCTCTGCATAACTCTCTCGTGCCTCTGCATCACTCTCCTGATTCTCTGCATCACTCTTGTAAGCATCTGAATCACTCTCTTGAGCCTCTACATAACTCACTTGATCCTCTGCATCACTCTCTTGAGCCTGTGCATCACCCTCTTGATCCTCTGCATCACTCTCTTGAGCCTCTGCATCATTCTCTTGAGCCTCTGCATCCCTCTCTTGAGCCTCTGCATCACTCTCTTCGGCGTCTTCATCCATCTTTTTTAGCCTCTGCAACACTCACTACAGCCTCTGCATCACTCTCTTATGCCTCTGAGTCCCTCTCTTGAGGCCTCTGCATAACTCTCTCGAGCCTCTGCATCACTCTCTTGATTCTCTGCATCACTCTTGTAAGCATCTGAATCACTCTCTCGAGCCTCTACATAACTCTCTTGATCCTCTGCATCACTCTCTTGAGCCTCTGCATCACCCTTTTGATCCTCTGCATCACTAAACTGAGCCTCTGCATCATTCTCTTGAGCCTCTGCATCCCTCTCTTAAGCCTCTACATCATTCTCTTGAGCCTCTGCATCCCTCTCTTGAGCCTCTGCATCTCTCTCTTGAACTCCTGCATCTCTCTCGTGAGCCTTTGCATCCCTCTCTTGAGCCTTTGCATCACTCTTTTAAGCCTCTGCCTCCCTCTCTTGAGCCTCTGCATCACTCTCAAGAGCCTCTGCTTCCCTCTCTTGTGCCTCTGCATCCCTCACATGAGCCTCTGCATCCCTCTCTTGAGCTTCTGCATCCCTCTCTTGGGCCTCTGCATCCCTCTCTTGAGCCTCTGCATCCGTCTTTTAATCCTTTGCATCACTCTCTTAAGCCTCTGCATCACTCTCTTGAGCCTCTGCATCACCCTCTTAAGCGTCTGCATTTCTCTCGTGAGCCTCTGCATCCCTCTCCTAAGCCTCTACCTCATTCTCTTAAGCCTCTGCATCACTCTCTTGAGCCTCTCCATCCCTCTCGTGAACCTCTGCATCACTCTCTTCAGCCTCTTCATCCCTCTCTTGAGCCTCTGCAACACTCTCTTCAACCTCTGGATCACTCTCTTAAGCCTCTGAATCTCTCTCTTGAGGCCTCTGCATAACTCTCTCGAGCCTCTGCATCACTCTCTTGATTCTCTGCATCACTCTCGAAGGTCTCTGAATCACTCTCTCGAGCCTCTGCATCACTCTTTTGATCCTCTACATCACTCTCTTGATCCCCTGCATCCCTCTCTCAAGCCCCTGCATCACTCTCTTGAGCATCTGCATCACCCTCTTAAGCGTCTGCATTACACTCTTGAGCCTCTGCATCCCTCTCCTAAGCCACTGCCTCACTCTCCTAAGCCTCTGCATCACTCTCTTAAGCCTCTGAATCACTCTCTTAAGCATCTGCATCACTCTGTTGATCCCCTGCAACCCTCTCTCAAGCCTCTGCATAACTCTCTTGAGCCTCTGCATCACCCTCTTAAGCGTCTGCATTTCTCTCGTGAGCCTCTGCATCCCTCTCCTAAGCCTCTACCTCATTCTCTTAAGCCTCTGCATCACTCTCTTGAGCCTCTCCATCCCTCTCGTGAACCTCTGCATCACTCTCTTCAGCCTCTTCATCCCTCTCCTGAGCCTCTGCAACACTCTCTTCAACCTCTGGATCACTCTCCTAAGCCTCTGAATCCCTCTCTTGAGGCCTCTGCATAACTCTCTCGAGCCTCTCCATCACTCTCTTGATTCTCTGCATCACTCTCGAAGGTCTCTGAATCACTCTCTCGAGCCTCTGCATCACTCTCTTGAGCCTCTGCATCCCTTTCTTCAGCTTCTGCATCACTCTCTTGAGCCTCTTCATCCCTGTCTTGAGCCTCTGCAACACTCTCTTCAGCCTCTGCATCACTCTCTTAAGCCTCTGAATCCCTCTCTTGAGGCCTCTGCATAACTCTCTCGAGCCTCTGCATCGCTCTCTTGATCCTCTGCATCACTCTCTTGAGCCTCTACATCACTCTCTTGAGTCTCTGCATCACTCTCTAGAGCCTCTGCATCACTCTCTTAAGCCTCTGCATCACTCTCGTAAGCCTCTAAATCACTCTCCTGAGCCTCTGCATCCCTCTCATGAGCCTCTGCATCACTCCCAAGAGCCTCTGCGTCCCTCCCATTTGCCACTTCATCCCTCACTTGAGCCTCTGCATATCTCTCATGAGCCTCTGCATTACTCTCGTGAACTCCTGCATCCCTCTCATGAGCCTCTGCATCCCTCACTTGAGCCTTAGCATAACACTCTTAAACCTCTGCATCCCTCTCTTGTGCCTCTGCTTCCCTCACTGTAGCCTCTGCATCCCTCTCTTGAGCCCCTGCATCCCTCTTTTGAGCCTCTGCATCACTTTCGTAAGCCTCTGCATCCCTTTCTTGAGCCTCTGTATCTCTCTCTTGAACTCCTCCATCCCTCTCTTGAGCCTTTGCATCCCTCTCTTGAGCCTTTGCATCACTCGCTTAAGCTTCTGCATCTCTCTCTTTGGCCTCTGCATCCCTCACTTGAGCCTCTGCATCCCTCTCTTGAGCCCCTGCATCCCTCTCTTGAACCTCTGCATCTCTCTCTCTTGAGCCTCTGCATCCCTCTCTTAAGCTTCTGCATCACTCTCGTAAGACTCTGAATCACTCTCTTGAACCCCTGCATCCCTCTCTTGAGCCTCTGAGTCACTCTCTTGAGCCTCTGCATCCCTCTCTTAAGCCTCTGCATCACTCTTGTAAGCCTCTGAATCATTCTCTTGAGCCTCTGCATCCCTCTCGTGAGCCTCTGAGTCACTCTCTTGAGCCTCTGCATCCCTCTCTTAAGCCTCTACATCCCTCTTTTTAGCCTCTGCATCCCTCTCTAAAGCCTCTGCATCAGTCTCTTGATTCTCTGCATCACTCTCTTGAGCCTCTGCATCACTCTCTTGAGCCTCTGCATCCCTCTCTTAAGCCTCTGCATCCCTCTCTTGATCATCTGCATCACTCTCGTAAGCCTCTGCATCACTCTCTTGAGCCTCTGCATAACTCTCTTGAGCCTCTGCATCACTCTCTTGAGCCTTTGCATCCCTCTTTTAAGCCTTTGCATCACTCTCTTGAGCCTCTGCATCCCTTTTTTAAGCCTCTGCATCACTCTCTTAAGCCTCTGCATCACTCTCTCATGCCTCTGCATCACTCTCATGAGCCTCTGCATCCCTCTCTTGAGCCTCTGCATCTCTCTCTTCAACCTCTTCATCACTCTCTTGAGCCTCTGCAACACTCATCTCAGCCTCTGCATCACTCTCTTAAGCCTCGGAATCCCTCTCTTCAGGCCTCTGCATAACTCTCTCGAGCCTCTGCATCACTCTCTTGATTCTCTGCATCACTCTCGTAAGTATCTGAATCACTCTCTTGAGCCTCTGCATCACCGTCTTGATCCTCTGCATCGCTCTCTTGAGCCTCTGCATCATTCCCTTGAGCCTCTACATCCCTCTCTTAAGCCTCTACATCATTCTCTTGAGCCTCTGCATCTCTCTCTTGAACTCCTGCTTCTCTCTCATGAGCCTTTGCATCCCTCTCTTGAGCCTTTGCATCACTCTTTTAAGCCTCTGCATCCCTCTCTTGAGCCTCTGCATCACTCTCTTGAACTCCTGCATCCCTCTCATGAGCCTCTGCATCCCTCATTTCAGCCTTTGCATCACTCTCTTAAGCCTCTGCATCCCTCTCTTGTGCCTCTGCTTCCCTCACTCTAACCTCTGCATCCCTCTCTTGAGCCCCTGCATCCTTCTTTTGAGGGTCTGCATCACTTTCTTAAGCCTCTGCATCCCTTTCTTGAGCCTCTGCATCTCTCTCGTGAAATCCTCCATCCCTCTCATGAGCCTTTGCATCCCTCTCTTGAGCCTTTGCATCACTCGCTTAAGCTTCTGCATCCCTCTCTTTGGCCTCTGCCTCCCTCACTTGAGCCTCAGCATCCCTCTCTTGAGCCCCTGCATCCCTCTCTTGAACCTCTGCATCTCTCTCTTGAGCCTCTGCATCCCTCTCTTAAGCCTCTGCATCTCTCTCTTAAGCTTCTGCATCACTCTCGTAAGCCTCTGAATCACTCTCTTGAGCCTCTGCATCCCTCTCTTGAGCCTCTGAGTCACTCTCCTTAGACTCTGCATCCCTCTCTTAAGCCTCTGCATCACTCTTGTAAGCCTCTGAATCATTTTCTTGAGCCTCTGCATCCCTCTCTTGAGCCTCTGAGTCACTCTCATGAGCCTCTGCATCCCTCTCTTAAGCCTCTACATCAGTCTCTTGATTCTCTACATCACTCTCTTGAGCCTCTGCATCACTCTCTTGAGCCTCTGCATCCCTCTCTTAAGCCTCTGCAACACTCTCTTCAGCCTCTGCATCACTCTCTTAAGCCTCTGCATCCCTCTCTTGATCATCTGCATCACTCTCGTAAGCCTCTGCATCACTCTCTTGAGCCTCTGCATAACTCTCTTAAGCCTCTGCATCACTCTCTTGAGCCTCTGCATCCCTCTCTTCAGCTTCTGCATCACTCTCTTGAGCCTCTTCATCCCTGTCTTGAGCCTCTGCAACACTCTCTTCAGCCTCTGCATCACTCTCTTAAACCTCTGAATCCCTCTCTTGAGGCCTCTGCATAACTCTCTCGATCCTCTGCATCACTCTCTTGAGCCTCTACATCACTCTCTTGAGTCTCTGCATCACTCTCTAGAGCCTCTGCACCACTCTCTTAAGCCTCTGCATCACTCTCTTAAGCCTCTGAATCACTCTCCTGAGCCTCTGCATCCCTCTCATGAGCCTCTGCATCACTCCCAAGAGCCTCTGCGTCCCTCTCATTTGCCACTTCATCCCTCACTTGAGCCTCTGTATATCTCTCATGAGCCTCTGCATTACTCTCTTGAACTCCTGCTTCCCTCTCTTGTGCCTCTGCATCCCTCACATGAGCCTCTGCATCCCTTTCTTGAGCTTCTGCATCCCTCTCTTGGGCCTCTGCATCCCTCTCTTGAGCCTCTGCATCCGTCTTTTAATCCTTTGCATCACTCTCTTAAGCCTCTGCATCACTCTCTTAAGCCTCTGAATCACTCTCTTAAGCCTCTGCATCACTCTGTTGATCCCCTGCATCCCTCTCTCAAGCCTCTGCATAACTCTCTTGAGCCTCTGCATCACGATCTTAAGCGTCTGCATTTCTCTCGTGAGCCTCTGCATCCCTCTCCTAAGCCTCTGCCTCATTCTCTTAAGCCTCTGCATCACTCTCTTGAGCCTCTCCATCCCTCTCGTAAACCTCTGCATCACTCTCTTCAGCCTCTTCATCCCTCTCTTGAGCCTCTGCAACACTCTCTTCAACCTCTGGATCACTCTCTTAAGCCTCTGAATCCCTCTCTTGAGGCCTCTGCATAACTCTCTCGAGCCTCTCAATCACTCTCTTGATTCTCTGCATCACTCTCGAAGGTCTCTGAATCACTCTCTCGAGCCTCTGCATCACTCTCTTGAGCCTCTGCATCCCTCTCTTCAGCTTCTGCATCACTCTCTTGAGCCTCTTCATCCCTGTCTTGAGCCTCTGCAACAGTCTCTTCAGCCTCTGCATCACTCTCTTAAGCCTCTGAATCCCTCTCTTGAGGCCTCTGCATAACTCTCTCGAGCCTCTGCATCGCTCTCTTGATCCTCTGCATCACTCTCTTGAGCCTCTACATCACTCTCTTGAGTCTCTGCATCACTCTTAAGAGCCTCTGCATCACTCTCTTAAGCCTCTGCATCACTCTCGTAACCCTCTGAATCACTCTCCTGAGCCTCTGCATCCCTCTCATGAGCCTCTGCATCACTCCCAAGAGCCTCTGCGTCCCTCTCATTTACCACTTCATCCCTCACTTGAGCCTCTGCATATCTCTCATGAGCCTCTGCATTACTCTCTTGAACTCCTGCATCCCTCTCATGAGCCTCTGCATCCCTCACTTGAGCCTTTGCATAACTCTCTTAAACCTCTGCATCCCTCTCTTGTGCCTCTGCTTCCCTCACTGTAGCCTCTGCATCCCTCTCTTGAGCCCCCGCATCCCTCTTTTGAGCCTCTGCATCACTTTCGTAAGCCTCTGCATCCCTTTCTTGAGCCTCTGTATCTCTCTCTTGAACTCCTCCATCCCTCTCATGAGCCTTTGCATCCCTCTCTTGAGCCTTTGCATCACTCGCTTAAGCTTCTGCATCCCTCTCTTTGGCCTCTGCATCCCTCACTTGAGCCTCTGCATCCCTCTCTTGAGCCCCTGCATCCCTCTCTTGAACCTCTGCATCTCTCTCTCTTGAGCCTCTGCATCCCTCTCTTAAGCTTCTGCATCACTCTCGTAAGCCTCTGAATCACTCTCTTGAGCCCTTGCATCCCTCTCTTGAGCCTCTGAGTCACTCTCTTGAGCCTCTGCATCCCTCTCTTAAGCCTCTGCATCACTCTTGTAAGCCTCTGAATCATTCTCTTGAGCCTCTGCATCCCTCTCGTGAGCCTCTGAGTCACTCTCTTGAGCCTCTGCATCCCTCTCTTAAGCCTCTACATCCCTCTTTTTAGCCTCTGCATCCCTCTCTAAAGCCTCTGCATCAGTCTCTTGATTCTCTGCATCACTCTCTTGAGCCTCTGCATCACTCTCTTGAGCCTCTGCATCCCTTTCTTAAGCCTCTGCATCCCTCTCTTGATCATCTGCATCACTCTCGTAAGCCTCTGCATCACTCTCTTGAGCCTCTGCATAACTCTCTTGAGCCTCTGCATCACTCTCTTGAGCCTTTGCATCCCTCTTTTAATCCTTTGCATCACTCTCTTGAGCCTCTGCATCCCTTTTTTAAGCCTCTGCATCACTCTCTTAAGCCTCTGCATCACTCTCTTATACCTCTGCATCACTCTCATGAGCCTCTGCATCCCTCTCTTGAGCCTCTGCATCTCTCTCTTCAACCTCTTCATCACTCTCTTGAGCCTCTGCAACACTCATCTCAGCCTCTGCATCACTCTCTTAAGCCTCAGAATCCCTCTCTTCAGGCCTCTGCATAACTCTCTCGAGCCTCTGCATCACTCTCTTGATTCTCTGCATCACTCTCGTAAGTATCTGAATCACTCTCTTGAGCCTCTGCATCACCGTCTTGATCCTCTGCATCACTCTCTTGAGCCTCTGCATCATTCCCTTGAGCCTCTACATCCCTCTCTTAAGCCTCTACATCATTCTCTTGAGCCTCTGCATCTCTCTCTTGAACTCCTGCTTCTCTCTCATGAGCCTTTGCATCCCTCTCTTGAGCCTTTGCATCACTCTTTTAAGCCTCTGCATCCCTCTCTTGAGCCTCTGCATCACTCTCTTGAACTCCTGCATCCCTCTCATGAGCCTCTGCATCCCTCATTTCAGCCTTTGCATCACTCTCTTAAGCCTCTGCATCCCTCTCTTGTGCCTCTGCTTCCCTCACTCTAACCTCTGCATCCCTCTCTTGAGCCCCTGCATCCTTCTTTTGAGGGTCTGCATCACTTTCTTAAGCCTCTGCATCCCTTTCTTGAGCCTCTGCATCTCTCTCGTGAACTCCTCCATCCCTCTCATGAGCCTTTGCATCCCTCTCTTGAGCCTTTGCATCACTCGCTTAAGCTTCTGCATCCCTCTCTTTGGCCTCTGCATCCCTCACTTGAGCCTCAGCATCCCTCTCTTGAGCCCCTGCATCCCTCTCTTGAACCTCTGCATCTCTCTCTTGAGCCTCTGCATCCCTCTCTTAAGCCTCTGCATCTCTCTCTTAAGCTTCTGCATCACTCTCGTAAGCCTCTGAATCACTCTCTTGAGCCTCTGCATCCCTCTCTTGAGCCTCTGAGTCACTCTCCTTAGCCTCTGCATCCCTCTCTTAAGCCTCTGCATCACTCTTGTAAGCCTCTGAATCATTTTCTTGAGCCTCTGCATCCCTCTCTTGAGCCTCTGGGTCACTCTCATGAGTCTCTGCATCCCTCTCTTAAGCCTCTACATCAGTCTCTTGATTCTCTGCATCACTCTCTTGAGCCTCTGCATCACTCTCTTGAGCCTCTGCATTCCTCTCTTAAGCCTCTGCAACACTCTCTTCAGCCTCTGCATCACTCTCTTAAGCCTCTGCATCCCACTCTTGATCATCTGCATCACTCTCGTAAGCCTCTGCATCACTCTCTTGAGCCTCTGCATAACTCTCTTGAGCCTCTGCATCACTCTCTTGAGCCTCTGCATCCCTCTTTTAAGCCTTTGCATCACGCTCTTGAGACTCTGCATCCATCCTTTAAGCCTCTGCATCACTCTCTTAAGCCTCTGCATCACTCTCTTATGCCTCTGCATCACTCTCTTATGCCTCTGAATCACTCGCCTCTGAATCATAATTTAATGAATTAATAACAATAAACTGAAAATTCACAAAAACGTGGAAAAACAGCAAAATATTGCCTAATTCGATGATATTTTGTTTATATCACATAAAGGAAAAGGGGGATGATAAACGTCAAATAATGCTGAATTCGATGATTTTTAGTACAAAACAAAATGCAAGAAAACTTGCTTAAAATGCAATATTATGCGAAAATCTGAGATATGAAGGCAAAATCAGGTATCGTGATACTACATGAAATAGTATCGAAATATTCGTAAAAATGAATATATTTACGTAATATCAAACTACATGAAAAACGTGAAAAAGTCATTATTATGCCAAATATGGGATTCGAAGTTTAACTTCGAATCATAAAGCGAGGTTTCGTATTTTTTAGACCCTAGAAAAGATGTATAATGATGTTGCTTCCAAAACAAATGATAAAAATCAATGTGTTTTCATTAGAATTAACTAAAATGTTCCTGATTTTCCGTTTATATTACCGATGGAAGATGTACACGTAAAACCGCTTAAATCCGGCTGAAACGTCGATATATGCAATAAAACAGAACTTCTCCCTTTTTTAATATCTTACTCAGTATTTTAACGAGAAACAAATAGTTGATTGAAAATGAAGTATTTAATTTTAATTTCTAATCAATTTTGCATCATCATTATCATATGATGCAAAGTATTGCAGTTTTGCTGTCATGCAGTTTTGCAGTTTGCATCATTTTTATCGTATATATAATGAATTAATAACAATAAACTGAAAATTCACAAAAACGTAGAAAAAGGGCAAAATTTTGCATATTTTGTTTCAATTACTTAAAGGAAAAGAGGATGATAAACGTCAAAATATTGCTAAATTCAATGATTTTTAGTATAAAACAAAACGCAAGAAAACTTGCTTAAAATGCAAAATTTGCGAATTTCTGAGATATGAAAGCCAAATCACATATCATGAGAAAATATGAAGTAGTATCGAAAGATTGGTAAACGAATATATTTACGTAAAGTCACAGTACATGAAAAACGTGAAAAAAAGCTATATTACCAACCTTGAGGATTTAAACTTCAAATCATAAAGCGAGGTTTCGTATTATTTAGATCCTAGAAAAGACATAAAAATGTTGTTTCCAATACAAATGATAAAAATCAATGTGTTTTTATTAGAATTAACAAAAATGTTCCTGAAAAGACATAAAGATGTTGTTTCCAATACAAATGATAAAAATCAATGTGTTTTCATTAAAATACTCTAAAATGTTCCTGATTTTCTGTTTATATTACCGATGGAAGATGTACACGTAAAACCGCTCTAATCCAGCTGAAACGTCGATATATGCAATAAAAACAAAACTTCTCCCCTTTTCAATATTTTAACGAGAAACAAATAGTTGATTGAAAATAAAGTATTTAAGGTTATTTTCTAATCAATTGTGTGTTTGCATCATTTTTATTGTATGTATAATGAATTATTAACAATAAACTGAAAATTCACAAAAACGTGGAAAAACGGCAAAATATTGCCTAATTCGATGATATTTTGTTTATATCACATGAAGGATAAGGGGATGATAAACGTCAAAATATTGCTATATTCGATGATTTTTATTACGAAACAAAATGCAAGAAAACTTGCTTAAAATGCAATATTATGCGAAATTCTGATATTTAGAAGCCAAATCACATATCGTGATACTACATGAAATAGTATCGAAATATTGGTAAAAACGATTATATTCACGTGAAGTTACACTACATAAAAAACGTGAACAAAATCGCTCTATAACCATATTTGAGGATTTTAACTTCACATTATAAAGCGAGGTTTCGTATTATTTAGATCCTAGAAAAGACATATAAAGATGTTGTTTCCAATACAAATGACAAAAATCAATGTGTTTTCATTAAAATACTCTAAAATGTTCCTGATTTTCCGTTTATATTACCGATGGAAGATGTACACGTAAAACAGCTCTAATCCGGCTGCAACGTCGATATATGCAACAAAAACAGAACTTCTCGCCTTTTCAATTACTTACTCAGTTTTTTAACGAGAAACAAATAGTTGATTGAAAATGAAGTATTTAATGTTAATTTCTAATCAATTTTGCATCATCATTATCGTATGATGCAAAGTATTGCAGTTTTGCTGTCTTGCAGTTTTGCAGTTTGCATCATTTTTATCGTATATATAATGAATTAATAACAATAAACTGAAAATTCACAAAAACGTGGAAAAAGGGCAAAAAATTTGTCTAATTCGATGATATTTGGTTTCAATTACTTAAAGGAAAAGAGGATGATAGCGTCAAAATATTGCTAAATTCAATGATTTTTAGTACAAAACAAAACGCAAGAAAACTTGCTTAAAATGCAAAATTTGCGAAATTCTGAGATATGAAAGCCAAATCACATATCATGAGAAAATATGAAGTAGTATGGAAAGATTGGTAAACGAATATATTTACGTAAAGTCACACTACATGAAAAACGTGAAAAAATCGCTATATTACCAACCTTGAGGATTTTAACTTCAAATCATAAAGCGAGGTTTCGTATTATTTAGATCCTAGAAAAGACATAAAAATGTTGTTTCCAATACAATTGATAAACATAATTGATTAGAAATTAACCTTAAACACTTAATTTTCCATCAACTATTTGTTTCTCGTTAAAATACTGAGTAAGATATTGGAAAGGGGAGAAATTCTGTTTTTATTGCATATATCGACGGTTCAGCCGGATTTAAGCGGTTTTACGTGTACATCTTCCATCGGTAATATAAACCGAAAATCAGGAACATTTCAGTTAATTCTAATGAAAACACATTGATTTTTATCATTTGTATTAGAAGCAACATTGTCATATGTCTTTTCTTGGATCTAAATAATACGAAACCTCGCTCAATGATTTGAAGTTAAAATCCTCAAATATGGTAATATAGTGACTTTTTTCACGTTATTCAGGTAGTGTGATTTTACGTAAATATATTCGTTTTTACAAATATTTCGATACTACAGGTTTTCTCACGATATGTGATTTGGCCTTCAAATCTCTGAATTTCGCAAAATATTGCATTTTAAGCAAGTTTTCTTGCATTTTGTTTTGTACTAAAAATCATCGAATTTAGCAATATTTTGACCTTTATCATCCCCTTTTCCTTTATGTGATTTAAACAAAATATCATCGAATTAGGCAATATTTTGCCGTTTTTCCACGTTTTCGTGAATTTTCTGTTTATTGTTATTATTTCATTAAATATACAAGAAAAATTATGCAAACACATAATTGATCAGAAAATAACCTTAAGTACTTAATTTTCAATCATCTATTTGTTTCTCGTTAAAATACTGAGTAAGATATTGAAAAGGGGAGAAGTTCTGTTTTTATTGCATATATCGACGGTTCAGCCGGATTTAAGCGGTTTTACGTGTACATCTTCCACCGGTAATATAAACCGAAAATCAGGAACATTTTAGTTAATTTTAATGAAAACACATTGATTTTTATTATTTGTATTGGAAGCAACATCTTTATACGTCTTTTCTAGGGTCTAAAAAATACGAAACGTCGCTCTATAATTCGAAGTTAAAATCCTCAAATTTGGAATAATAATGACTTTTTCACGTTTTTCATGTAGTTTGATATTACGTAAATATATTCATTTTTACCAATATTTCGATACTATTTCATGTAGTATCACAGTACATGATTTGGCCTTCAAATCTCAGATTTTCGTATAATATTGCATTTTAAGCAAGTTTTCTTGCATTTTGTTTCATACTAAAAATCATCAAATTCAGCAATATTTTGACGTTTTTCCACGTTTTTGTGAATTTTCAGTTTATTGTTATTATTTCATTAAATATACGAGAAAAATTATGCAAACACATAATTGATCAGACTATAAGCTTAAATACTTAATTTTCAATCATCTATTTGTTTCTCGTTAAAATACTGAGTAATATATTAAAAAGGGGAGAAGCTCTGTTTTTATTGCATATATCGACGTTTCAGCCGGATTAGAACGGTTTTACGTGTACATCTTCCATCGGTAATATAAACCGAAAATCAGGAACATTTTAGTTAATTCTAATGAAAACACATTGATTTTTATCATTTGTATTGGAAGCAACATCTTTATACATCTTTTCTAGGGTCTAAAAATACGAAACCTCGCTTTATGATTCGAAGTTAAACTTCGAATCCCATATTTGGCATAATAATGACTTTTTCACGTTTTTCATGTTGTTTGATATTACGTAAATATATTCATTTTTACCAATATTTCGATACTATTTCATGTAGTATCACGATACGTGATTTGGCCTTCAAATCTCAGATTTTCGCATAATATTGCATTTTAAGCAAGTTTTCTTGCATTTTGTTTCGTACTAAAAATCATCGAATTCAGCAATATTTTGACGTTTATCACCCCCTTTTCCTTTATGTGATTTAAACAAAATATCATCGTATTAGGCAATATTTTTCCGTTTTTCCACGTTTTTGTGAATTTTTAGTTTATTGTTATTATTTCATTAAATATACGAGAAAAATTATGCAAACACATAATTGATCAGACTATAAGCTTAAATACTTAATTTTCAATCATCTATTTGTTTCTCGTTAAAATACTGAGTAAGATATTGAAAAGGGGAGAAGTTCTGTTTTAATTGCATACATCGACGTTTCAGCAGGATTAGAACGGTTTTACGAGTACATCTTCCATCGGTAATATAAACCGAAAATCAGGAACATTTTAGTTAAATCTAATGAAAACACATTGATTTTTATCATTTGCATTGGAAGCAACATCTTTATACATCTTTCCTAGGGTCTAAAAAATACGAAACCTCGCTTTATGATTCGAAGTTAAACTTCGAATCAAATATTTGGCATAAAAAAGACTTTTTCACGTTTTTCATGTAGTTTGATATTACGTAAATATATTCATTTTTACCAATATTTCGATACAGTTTCATATAGTATCATGATACGTGATTTGGCCTTCAAATCTCAGATTTTCGCATAATATTGCATTTTAAGCAAGTTTTCTTGCTTTTTGTTTCTTACTAAAAGTCATCGAATTCAGCAATATTTTGACGTTTATCATCCCCTTTTCCTTTATGTGATATAAACAAATTATCATCGAATGAGGCAATATTTTGCTGTTTTTCCACGTTTTTGTGAATTTTCAGTTTATTGGTATTATTTCATTATATATACGAGAAAAATTATGCAAACACATAATTGATTAGATAATATCCTTAAATACTTCATTTTCAATCAACTATTTGTTTCTCGTTCAAATCCGGAGTAAGATATTGAAAAGGAGAGAAGTTCGGTTTTTATTGCATATATCGACGATTCAGCCGGAATAGAGCGGTTTTACGTGTACATCTTCCATCGGTAATATAAACCGAAAATCAGGAACATTTTAGTTAATTGTAATGAAACACATTGATTTTTATCATTTGTATTGGAAACAACATTGTCAAATGTCTTTTCATGGATCTAAATAATACGAAACTTCGCTTTATGATTCGAAGTTAAAAACCTCAAATTTGGTATAATAGTGACTTTTTCACGTTTTTCATGTAGTTTGATATTACGTAAATATATTCATTTTTACCAATATTTCGATACTATTTCATGTAGTATCACGGTACGTGATTTGGCCTTCAAATCTCAGACTTTCGAATAATATTGCATTTTAAGCAAGTTTTCTTGCATTTTGTTTCGTACTAAAAATCATCGAATTCAGCAATATTTTGACGTTTATCATCCCCTTTTCCTTTATGTGATTTAAACGAAATATCATCGAATTAGGCAATATTTTGCCGTTTTTCCACGTTTTTGTGAATTTTCAGTTTATTGTTATTATTTCATTAAATATACGAGAAAAATTATGCAAACACATAATTGATCAGACTATAAGCTTAAATACTTAATTTTCAATCATCTATTTGTTTCTCGTTAAAATACTGAGTAAGATATTGAAAAGGGGAGAAGCTCAGTTTTTATTGCATATATCGACGTTTCAGCCGGATTAGAACGGTTTTACGTGTACATCTTCCATCGGTAATATAAACCGAAAATCAGGAACATTTTAGTTAATTCTAATGAAAACACATTGATTTTTATCATTTGTATTGGAAGCACCATCTTTATACATCTTTTCTAGGGTCTAAAAAATACGAAACCTCGCTCTATGATTCGAAGTTAAACTTCGAATCCCATATTTGGCATAACAATGACTTTTTCACGTTTTTCATGTTGTTTGATATTACGTAAATATATTCATTTTTACCAATATTTCGATACTATTTCATGTAGTATCACGATACGTGATTTGGCCTTCAAATCTCAGATTTTCGCATAATATTGCATTTTAAGCAAGTTTTCTTGCATTTTGTTTCGTACTAAAAATCATCGAATTCAGCAATACTTTGACGTTTATCATCACCTTTTCCTTTATGTGATATAAACAAAATATCATCGAATTAGGCAATATTTTGCTGTTTTTCCACGTTTTTGTGAATTTTCAGTTTATTGTTATTAATTCATTAAATATACGATAAAAATGATGCAAACACATAATTGATTAGATAATATCCTTAAATATTTCATTTTCAATCAACTATTTGTTTCTCGTTAAAATCCTGAGTAAGATATTAAAAAGGGAAGAAGTTCTGTTTTTTTGCATATATCGATGTTTCAGCCGGATTTAAGCGGTTTTACGTGTACATCTTCCATCGGTAATATAAACCGAAAATCAGGAACATTTTAGTTAATTTTAATGAAAACACATTGATTTTTATCATTTGTATTGGAAACAACATCTTTATCTTTTCAGGAACATTTTTGTTAATTCTAATAAAAACACATTGATGTTTATCATTTGTATTGGAAACAACATTTTTATGTCTTTTCTAGGATCTAAATAATACGAAACCTCGCTTTATGATTTGAAGTTAAAATCCTCAAGGTTGGTAATATAGCGTTTTTTTAACGTTTTTCATGTAGTGTGACTTTACGTAAATATATTCGTTTACCAATCTTTCGATACTACTTCACATTTTCTCATGATATGTGATTTGGCTTTCATATCTCAGAATTTCGCAAATTTTGCATTTTAAGCAAGTTTTCTTGCGTTTTGTTTTGTACTAAAAATCATTGAATTTAGCAATATTTTGACGCTATCATCCTCTTTTCCTTTAAGTAATTGAAACAAAATATCATCGAATTAGGCAAAATTTTTGCCCTTTTTCCACGTTTTTGTGAATTTTCAGTTTATTGTTATTAATTCATTATATATACGATAAAAATGATGCAAACTGCAAAACTGCAAGACAGCAAAACTGCAATACTTTGCATCATACGATAATGATGATGCAAAATTGATTAGAAATTAACATTAAATACTTCATTTTCAATCAACTATTTGTTTCTCGTTAAAAAACTGAGTAAGATATTAAAAAGGGGAGAAGTTCTGTTTTTCTGCATATATCGATGTTTCAGCCGGATTAGAGCTGTTTTACGTGAACATCTTCCATCGGTAATATAAACGGAAAATCAGGAACATTTTAGAGTATTTTAATGAAAACACATTGATTTTTATCATTTGTATTGGAAACAACATCTTTATATGTCTTTTCTAGGATCTAAATATTACGAAACCTCGCTTTATAATGTGAAGTTAAAATCCTCAAATATGGTTATAGAGCGATTTTGTTCACGTTTTTTATGTAGTGTAACTTAATGTAGTGTAGTGTAAGAGCCCGAATTTGACTCCAAAATATGGCTCACGGGTCAAATTTGGGATGTTTGGGATATTTTGAAAACTGCAGAGAGGGTTCGGGCAAAATGTGATTCTTCGCCGCTTTCAGTAATTGGCATATTTTCGGTAAAAAAGTCGTAATTTCAAACTGCGAATACATGCAGAAAGCAAAAAATTTGGCTCCAAAGCATGGCTCAAGTGTCGAATTTGGGATGTTTGGGATATATAGAAAACTGCAGGGAGGGTTTGGGCAAAATGTGTTGAATCGCCGCTTTCAGTAACTGTCATATTTTTGGTATAAAAAGTCGTAATTTCTAACTGCGAATACGTGCAGAGAGCAAGAATTTGGCTCGAAAATACGGCTCAAGGGTCGAATTTGGGATGTTATCTTGAGGTTATCTTGAGATGATTTCGGGGCTTTTTAGTGTCCCCGCGGCCCGGTCCTCGACCAGGCCTCCACTCCCAGAAAGCAGCCCGTGACAGCTGACTAACAGCCAGGTACCTATTTTACTGCTAGGTAACAGGTGGCATAGAGTGAAAGAAACTCTGCCCAATGTTTCTCGCCGGCGCCTGGGATCAAACCCAGGACCAGGATGTTTGGAATATTTTGAAAACTGCAGGGAGGATTTGGGTAAAATGTGATCTATCGCCGATTTCAGTAATTTGCATATTTTCAGTATAAAAAGTCGTAATTTAAACCAGCGAATACGTGCAGAGAGCCAGAATTTGCCTCCAAAATATGGCTCAAGGGTGGAATTTGGGATGTTTGGGATAATTTGAAAAATGCAAGGGGGGTTTGGGCAAAATGTGACCCATCGCTGCTTTCAGTAATTGGCATATTTTTGGTATACAATGTAATTTGAAACTGTGAAAACGTGCTGAGAGCCATAATTTGGCTCCTAAATATGGCTCAAGGGTCGAATTAGAACACTCTCTTCAGCCTCTGCATCACTGTCTTAAACCTCTGCCTCCCTCTCCTGATCATCTGCATCACTATCGTAAGCCTCTGCATCACTTTCTTGAGCCTCTGCATAACTCTCTTGAGCATCTGCATCAATCTCTTCAGCCTCTGCATCCCTCGCTTGAGCCTCTGCAACACTCTCTTCAGCCTGCATCACTCGCTTAAACCTCTGAATCCCTCTCTAGAGGCCTCTGCATCACTCTCTCGATCCTCTGCATCACTCTCTTGAGTCTTGACTGAGAGGCAATATTTTGACCTTTATCATCCCCTTTTCCTTTATGTGATTTAAACAAAATATCATCGAATTAGGCAATATTTTGCCGTTTTTCCACGTTTTCGTGAATTTTCAGTTTATTGTTATTATTTCATTAAATATACGAGAAAAATTATGCAAACACATAATTGATCAGAAAATAACCTTAAATACTTCATTTTCAATCATCTATTTGTTTCTCGTTAAAATACTGAGTTAGATAATAAAAAGGGGAGAAGTTCTGTTTTTATTGCATATATCGACGTTTAAGCCGGATTTAAGCGGTTTTACGTGTACATCTTCCATCGGTAATATAAACCGAAAATCAGGAACATTTTAGTTAATTTTAATGAAAACACATTGATTTTTATTATTTGTATTGGAAGCAACATCTTTATACGTCTTTTCTAGGGTCTAAAAAATACGAAACGTCGCTCTATGATTCGAAGTTAAAATCCTCAAATTTGGCATGATAATGACTTTTTCACGTTTTTCATGTAGTTTGATATTACGTAAATATATTCATTTTTACCAATATTTCGATACTATTTCATGTAGTATCACGGTATGTGATTTGGCCTTCAAATCTCAGATTTTCGCATAATATTGCATTTTAAGCAAGTTTTCTTGCATTTTGTTTCGTACTAAAAATCATCGAATTCAGCAATATTTTGACGTTAAACATCCCCTTTTCCTTTATGTGATATAAACAAAATATCATCGAATTAGGCAATATTTTGCTGTTTTTCCACGTTTTTGTGAATTTTCAGTTTATTGCTATTAATTCATTAAATATACGATAAAAATGATGCAAACACATAATTGATTAGAAATTAACCATAAACACTTCATTTTCAATCAGCTATTTGTTTCTCGTTAAAATACTGTGTAAGATATTGGAAAGGGGAGAAATTCTGTTTTTATTGCATATATCGACGTTTCAGCCAAGTTAGAGCGGTTTTACGTGTACATCTTCCATCGGTAATATAAACGAAAAATCAGGAACATTTTAGTTAATTCTAATGAAAACACATTGATTTTTATCATTTGTATTTGAAACAAAATTGTCATATGTCTTTTATTGGATCTAAATAATACGAAACCTCGCTCAATGATTCGAAGTTAAAATCTTCAAATATGGTAATATAGTGACTTTTTTCACGTTATTCATGTAGTGTGATTTTACGTAAATATATTCGTTTTTACCAATATTTCGATACTACTTCAGGTTTTCTCACGATATGTGATTTGGCCTTCAAATCTCAGAATTTCGCAAAATATTGCATTTTAAGCAAGTTTTCTTGCATTTTGTTTTGTACTAAAAATCATCGAATTTAGCAATATTTTGACCTTTATCATCTCCTTTTCCTTTATGTGATTTAAACAAAATATCATCGAATTAGGCAATATTTGGCCGTTTTTCCACGTTTTCGTGAATTTTCAGTTTATTGTTATTATTTCGTTAAATATACGAGAAAAATTATGCAAACACATAATTGATTAGAAAATAACCTTAAATACTTCATTTTCAATCATCTATTTGTTTCTCGTTAAAATACTGGGTAAGATATTAAAAAGGGGAGAAGTTCTGTTTTTATTGCATATATCGACGTTTCAGCCGGATTTAAGCGGTTTTACGTGTACATCTTCCATTGGTAATATAAACCGAAAATCAGGAACATTTTAGTTAATTTTAATGAAAACACATTGATTTTTATTATTTGTATTGGAAGCAACATCTTTATACGTCTTTTCTAGGGTCTAAAAAATACGAAACGTCGCTCTATGATTCGAAGTTAAAATCCTCAAATTTGGAATAATAATGACTTTTTCACGTTTTTCATGTAGTTTGATATTACGTAAATATATTCATTTTTACCAATATTTCGAAACTATTTCATGTAATATCACAGTACGTGATTTGGCCTACAAATCTCAGATTTTCGTATAATATTGCATTTTAAGCAAGTTTTCTTGCATTTTGTTTCGTACTAAAAATCATCGAATTCAGCAATATTTTGACGTTTATCATCCCCTTTTCCTTTATGTGATTTAAACAAAATATCATCGTATTAGGCCATATTTTGCCGTTTTTCCACGTTTTTGTGAATTTTTAGTTTATTGTTATTATTTCATTAAATATACGAGAAAAATTATGCAAACACATAATTGATCAGACTATAAGCTTAAATACTTAATTTTCAATCATCAATTTCTTTCTCGTTGAAATACTGAGTAAGATATTGAAAAGGGGAGAAGTTCTGTTTTAATTGCATATATCGACGTTTCAGCAGGATTAGAACAGTTTTACGTGTACATCTTCCATCGGTAATATAAACCGAAAATCAGAAACATTTTAGTTAATTCTAATGAAAACACATTGATTTTTATCATTTGCATTGGAAGCAACATCTTTATACATCTTTTCAAGGGTCTAAAAAATACGAAACCTCGCTTTATGATTCGAAGTTAAACTTCGAATCAAATATTTGGCATAAAAAAGACTTTTTCACGTTTTTCATGTAGTTTGATATTACGTAAAAATATTCATTTTTACCAATATTTCGATACAGTATCATGTAGTATCACGATACGTGATTTAGCCTTCAATTCTCAGATTTTCGCATAATATTGCATTTTAAGCAAGTTTTCTTGCTTTTTGTTTCTTACTAAAAGTCATCGAATTCAGCAATATTTTGACATTTATCATCCCCTTTTCCTTTATGTGATATAAACAAATTATCATCGAATGAGGCAATATTTTGCTGTTTTTTCCACGTTTTTGTGAATTTTCAGTTTATTGTTATTATTTCATTATATATACGAGAAAAATTATGCAAACACATAATTGATTAGATAATATCCTTAAATACTTCATTTTCAATCAACTATTTGTTTCTCGTTAAAATCCTGAATAAGATATTGAAAAGGAGAGAAGTTCGGTTTTTATTGCATATATCGACGATTCAGCCGGAATAGAGCGGTTTTACGTGTACATCTTCCATCGGTAATATAAACGGAAAATCAGGAACATTTTAGTTAATTGTAATGAAACACATTGATTTTTATCATTTGTATTGGAAACAACATTGTCAAATGTCTTTTCATGGATCTAAATAATACGAAACCTCGCTTTACGATTCGAAGTTAAAATCCCCAAATTTGGTATAATAGTGACTTTTTCACGTTTTTCATGTAGTTTGATATTACGTAAATATATTCATTTTTACCAATATTTCGATACTATTTCATGTAGTATCACGGTATGTGATTTGGCCTTCAAATCTCAGATTTTCGAATAATATTGCATTTTAAGCAAGTTTTCTTGCATTTTGTTTCGTACTAAAAATCATCGAATTCAGCAATATTTTTACGTTTATCATCCCCTTTTCCTTTATGTTATATAAACAAAATATCATCGAATTAGGCAATATTTTGCTGTTTTTCCACGTTTTTGTGAATTTTCAGTTTATTGCTATTAATTCATTAAATATACGATAAAAATGATGCAAACACATAATTGATTAGAAATTAACCTTAAACACTTCATTTTCAATCAACTATTTGTTTCTCGTTAAAATACTGAGTAAGATATTGGAAAGGGGAGAAATTCTGTTTTTATTGCATATATCGACGTTTCAGCCGGATTAGAGCGGTTTTACGTGTACATCTTCAATCGGTAATATAAACGGAAAATCAGGAACATTTCAGTTAATTCCAATGAAAACACATTGATTTTTATCATTTGTATTTAAAACAAAATTGTCATATGTCTTTTCTTGGATCTAAATAATACGAAACCTCGCTCAATGATTTGAAGTTAAAATCCTCAAATATGGTAATATAGTGAGTTTTATCACGTTATTCATGTAGTGTGATTTTACGTAAATATATTCGTTTTTACCAATATTTCGATACTACTTCAGGTTTTCTCACGATATGTGATTTGTCCTTCAAATCTCAGAATTTCGCAAAATATTGCATTTTAAGCAAGTTTTCTTGCATTTTGTTTTGTACTAAAAATCATCGAATTTAGCAATATTTTGACCTTTATCATCCCCTTTTCCTTTATGTGATTTAAACTAAATATCATCGAATTAGGCAATATTTTGCCGTTTTTTCCACGTTTTCGTGAATTTTCAGTTTATTGTTATTATTTCGTTAAATATACGAGAAAAATTATGCAAACACATAATTGATCAGAAAATAACCTTAAATACTTCATTTTCAATCATCTATTTGTTTCTCGTTAAAATACTGAGTAAGATATTGAAAAGGGGAGAAGTTCTGTTTTTATTGCATATATCGACGTTTCAGCCGGATTTAAGCGGTTTTACGTGTACATCTTCCATCGGTAATATAAACCGAGAATCAGGAACATTTTAGTTAATTTAATGAAAACACATTGGATTTTATTATTTGTATTGGAAGCAACATCTTTATACGTCTTTTCTAGGGTCTAAAAAATACGAAACGTCGCTCTATGATTCGAAGTTAAAATCCTCAAATTTGGAATAATAATGACTTTTTCACGTTTTTCATGTAGTTTGATATTACGTAAATATATTCATTTTTACCAATATTTCGAAACTATTTCATGTAATATCACAGTACGTGATTTGGCCTTCAAATCTCAGATTTTCGTATAATATTGCATTTTAAGCAAGTTTTCTTGCATTTTGTTTCGTACTAAAAATCATCGAATTCAGCAATATTTTGACGTTTATCATCCCCTTTTCCTTTATGTGATTTAAACAAAATATCATCGTATTAGGCAATATTTTGCCGTTTTTCCACGTTTTTGTGAATTTTTAGTTTATTGTTATTATTTCATTAAATATACGAGAAAAATTATGCAAACACATAATTGATCAGACTATAAGCTTAAATACTTAATTTTCAATCATCAATTTCTTTCTCGTTGAAATACTGAGTAAGATATTGAAAAGGGGAGAAGTTCTGTTTTAATTGCATATATCGACGTTTCAGCAGGATTAGAACAGTTTTACGTGTACATCTTCCATCGGTAATATAAACCGAAAATCAGAAACATTTTAGTTAATTCTAATGAAAACACATTGATTTTTATCATTTGCATTGGAAGCAACATCTTTATACATCTTTTCAAGGGTCTAAAAAATACGAAACCTCGCTTTATGATTCGAAGTTATACTTCGAATCAAATATTTGGCATAAAAAAAGACTATTTCACGTTTTTCATGTAGTTTGATATTACGTAAATATATTCATTTTTACCAATATTTCGATACAGTATCATGTAGTATCACGATACGTGATTTAGCCTTCAATTCTCAGATTTTCGTATAATATTGCATTTTAAGCAAGTTTTCTTGCTTTTTGTTTCTTACTAAAAGTCATCGAATTCAGCAATATTTTGACATTTATCATCCCCTTTTCCTTTATGTGATATAAACAAATTATCATCGAATGAGGCAATATTTTGCTGTTTTTCCACGTTTTTGTGAATTTTCAGTTTATTGTTATTATTTCATTATATATACGAGAAAAATTATGCAAACACATAATTGATTAGATAATATCCTTAAATACTTCATTTTCAATCAACTATTTGTTTCTCGTTAAAATCCTGAATAAGATATTGAAAAGGAGAGAAGTTCGGTTTTTATTGCATATATCGACGATTCAGCCGGAATAGAGCGGTTTTACGTGTACATCTTCCATCGGTAATATAAACGGAAAATCAGGAACATTTTAGTTAATTGTAATGAAACACATTGATTTTTATCATTTGTATTGGA
>NC_091187.1:29142260-29252900 GCF_040958095.1 Procambarus clarkii
ATATGGTAATATAGTGAGTTTTATCACGTTATTCATGTAGTGTGATTTTACGTAAATATATTCGTTTTTACCAATATTTCGATACTACTTCAGGTTTTCTCACGATATGTGATTTGTCCTTCAAATCTCAGAATTTCGCAAAATATTGCATTTTAAGCAAGTTTTCTTGCATTTTGTTTTGTACTAAAAATCATCGAATTTAGCAATATTTTGACCTTTATCATCCCCTTTTCCTTTATGTGATTTAAACTAAATATCATCGAATTAGGCAATATTTTGCCGTTTTTCCACGTTTTCGTGAATTTTCAGTTTATTGTTATTATTTCGTTAAATATACGAGAAAAATTATGCAAACACATAATTGATCAGAAAATAACCTTAAATACTTCATTTTCAATCATCTATTTGTTTCTCGTTAAAATACTGAGTAAGATATTGAAAAGGGGAGAAGTTCTGTTTTTATTGCATATATCGACGTTTCAGCCGGATTTAAGCGGTTTTACGTGTACATCTTCCATCGGTAATATAAACCGAGAATCAGGAACATTTTAGTTAATTTTAATGAAAACACATTGGATTTTATTATTTGTATTGGAAGCAACATCTTTATACGTCTTTTCTAGGGTCTAAAAAATACGAAACGTCGCTCTATGATTCGAAGTTAAAATCCTCAAATTTGGAATAATAATGACTTTTTCACGTTTTTCATGTAGTTTGATATTACGTAAATATATTCATTTTTACCAATATTTCGAAACTATTTCATGTAATATCACAGTACGTGATTTGGCCTTCAAATCTCAGATTTTCGTATAATATTGCATTTTAAGCAAGTTTTCTTGCATTTTGTTTCGTACTAAAAATCATCGAATTCAGCAATATTTTGACGTTTATCATCCCCTTTTCCTTTATGTGATTTAAACAAAATATCATCGTATTAGGCAATATTTTGCCGTTTTTCCACGTTTTTGTGAATTTTTAGTTTATTGTTATTATTTCATTAAATATACGAGAAAAATTATGCAAACACATAATTGATCAGACTATAAGCTTAAATACTTAATTTTCAATCATCAATTTCTTTCTCGTTGAAATACTGAGTAAGATATTGAAAAGGGGAGAAGTTCTGTTTTAATTGCATATATCGACGTTTCAGCAGGATTAGAACAGTTTTACGTGTACATCTTCCATCGGTAATATAAACCGAAAATCAGAAACATTTTAGTTAATTCTAATGAAAACACATTGATTTTTATCATTTGCATTGGAAGCAACATCTTTATACATCTTTTCAAGGGTCTAAAAAATACGAAACCTCGCTTTATGATTCGAAGTTATACTTCGAATCAAATATTTGGCATAAAAAAGACTATTTCACGTTTTTCATGTAGTTTGATATTACGTAAATATATTCATTTTTACCAATATTTCGATACAGTATCATGTAGTATCACGATACGTGATTTAGCCTTCAATTCTCAGATTTTCGTATAATATTGCATTTTAAGCAAGTTTTCTTGCTTTTTGTTTCTTACTAAAAGTCATCGAATTCAGCAATATTTTGACATTTATCATCCCCTTTTCCTTTATGTGATATAAACAAATTATCATCGAATGAGGCAATATTTTGCTGTTTTTCCACGTTTTTGTGAATTTTCAGTTTATTGTTATTATTTCATTATATATACGAGAAAAATTATGCAAACACATAATTGATTAGATAATATCCTTAAATACTTCATTTTCAATCAACTATTTGTTTCTCGTTAAAATCCTGAATAAGATATTGAAAAGGAGAGAAGTTCGGTTTTTATTGCATATATCGACGATTCAGCCGGAATAGAGCGGTTTTACGTGTACATCTTCCATCGGTAATATAAACGGAAAATCAGGAACATTTTAGTTAATTGTAATGAAACACATTGATTTTTATCATTTGTATTGGAAACAACATTGTCAAATGTCTTTTCATGGATCTAAATAATACGAAACCTCGCTTTACGATTCGAAGTTAAAATCCCCAAATTTGGTATAATAGTGACTTTTTCACGTTTTTCATGTAGTTTGATATTACGTAAATATATTCATTTTTACCAATATTTCGATACTATTTCATGTAGTATCACGGTATGTGATTTGGCCTTCAAATCTCAGATTTTCGAATAATATTGCATTTTAAGCAAGTTTTCTTGCATTTTGTTTCGTACTAAAAATCATCGAATTCAGCAATATTTTTACGTTTATCATCCCCTTTTCCTTTATGTGATATAAACAAAATATCATCGAATTAGGCAATATTTTGCTGTTTTTCCACGTTTTTGTGAATTTTCAGTTTATTGCTATTAATTCATTAAATATACGATAAAAATGATGCAAACACATAATTGATTTGATAATATCCTTAAATACTTCATTTGCCATCAACTATTTGTTTCTCGTTAAAATCCTGAGTAAGATATTGAAAAGGAGAGAAGTTCGGTTTTTATTGCATATATCGACGTTTCAGCCGGAATAGAGCGGTTTTACCCTCTTGACCCTCTGAATCCCTCTCTTGAGCCTCTGCACCACTCTCTTAAGCCTCTGCATCACTCTCGTAAACCTCTGAATCACTCTCTTCAGCTTCTCTATCACTCTCTTGAGCCCCTGCATCCCTCTATTGAGCCTCTGCATCACTCTCGTGATCCTCTGCATCACACTCTTAAGCCTCTACATCCCGCTTTTGAGCTTCTGCATCACTTTCTTAGGCCTCTGCATCCCTTTCTTGAGCTTCTGCATCTCTCTCTTGAACTCCTGCATCCATCTCATGAGCCTTTGCATCCCTCTCTTGAGCCTCTGCATCCCTCTCTTAAGCCTCTGCATCACTCTCTTAAGCCTCTGCTTCCCTCTCTTGATCCTCTGCATCACTCTCTTGAGCCTCTGCATCACTCTCTTGATCGTCTGCATCACTCTCTTGACCCTCTGCATCACTCTCTTGAGCCTCTCTATCACTCTATTGAACATCTGCATCACTCTCTTGAGCCTCTGCATCACTCTCTTAAGCCTCTGCATCCCTCTCTTAAGCCCCTCTACATCTTTCTCTTGGGCCTCTGCATCACTCTCTTGAGCCTCTGCATCACTCTCTTGAGCCTCTGCATTCCTCTCTGGAGCCTCAGCATCCCTCTCTTGAGCCTTTTGCAGCACTCTTATGAGCCTCTGCATCATTCTCTTGAGCCTCTGCATCCCTTTCTTAAGCTTCTGCATCACTCTCTTGAGCCTCTGCATCCCTCTATTAAGCCTCTGCATCACTCTCTTGAGCCTCTGCATCCCTCTCTTGAGCCTCTGCATCACTCTCATGGGCCTCTGCATCACTCTCTCGAGCCTCTGCATCACTCTCTAGAGCCTCTGCATCACTCTCCTAAACCTTTGCATCCCTCTCTTGATCCTCTGCATCAGTCTCTTGAGCCTCTGCATCATTCTCTATAGCCTCTACATCCTTCTCTTAAGCCTCTACATCATTCTCTTTAGCCCCTACATCCCTTTACTCAGCCTCTGCATCACTCTCGTAAGCCTCCCCTCCAAACACACACCGAAACTACGACGTTGGTACAACGTTCGAACAAGTTTTAACACCACCTAACCAGTTATAACAACCAATATATCAAGTTGTAACAACGTTCCAATACGTCATAAACACATTAAGCCAAGATGTAACAACTTTATTACAAGTTGTTACAAGCGGAAAATAGAGACAGTTTCGGTTTGTGTTTCCAGGGTCTGCATCACGCTCTTCAGCCTCGGCATCACTCTCTTGAGCCTCTGCATCACTCTCTTAAACCTCTGCATCCCTCTCTTGATCCTCTGCATCAGTCTTTTGAGCCTCTGCATCGTTCTCTTGAGCCTCTACATCCTTCTCTTAAGCCTCTACATCATTCTCTTGAGCCCCTGCATCACTCTCTTAAGACTCTGCATCACTCTCTTGAGCCTCTGCATCACTCTCTTAAGCCTCTGCCTTTCTCTCTTGAGCCTCTGCGTCACTCTCTTGAGCCTCTGAATCCCTCTCTGGATCCTTAGCATCCCTCTCTTGAGCCTTTTGCAGCACTCTGTTGAGCCTTTGCATCACTCTCTTGAGCCTCTTCATCATTCTATTGAGCCTATATATCTTTCTCCTAAGCCTCTACATCATTCTGTTGAGCCCCTGCATCACTCTCTTGAGCCTCTGCATCACTCTCTTAATCCTCTGCATCTCTCTCTTCAGCCTCTGCATCACTCTCATGATCCTCTGCATCCCTCTCTGGATCCACAGCATCCCTCTCTTGAGCCTTTTGCAGCACTCTGTTGAGCTTTTGCATCACTCTCTTGAGCCTCTGCATCATTCCATTGAGCTTATACATCTTTCTCCTAAGCCTCTACATCATTCTCTTGAGCCCCTGCATCACTCTCTTGAGCCTCTGCATCACTCTCTTAAGCCTTTGAATCTCTCTCTTCAGCCTCTGCATCACTCTCTTGATCCTCTGCATCACTCTCTTGATCCCCTGCATCCCTCTCTCAAGCCTCTGCATCACTCTCTTAAGCCTCAGCATCACCCTCTTAAGTTTCTGCATTACCCTCTTGAGCCTCTGCATCCCTCTCCTAAGCCTCTGCCTCACTCTCTTAAGCCTCTGCATCTTTCTCTTGAGCCTCTGCATCCCTCTCTTCAGCCTCTGCATCACTCTCTTCAGCCTCTTCATCCCTCTCTTGAGCCTCTGCAACACTCTCTTCATTCTCTGCATCACTCTCTTAAGCCTCTCAATCCCTCTCATGAGGCCTCTGCATAACTCTCTCGAGCCTCTGCATCACTCTCTTGATCCTCTGCATCACTCTCTTGAGCCTCTGTATCACCCTCTTGAGCCCCTGCATCCCTCTCTTGAGCCTCTGCATCACTCTCTTGAGCCTCTGCTTCACCCTTTCAAGCCTCTACATCCCTCTTTTGAGCCTCTGCATCACTTTCTTAAGCCTCTGCATCACTCTCTTAAGCCTCTGCATCACTCTTGTAAGCTTCTGAATCACTCTCCTGAGCCTCTGCATCCCTCTCATGAGCCTCTGCATCACTCTCAAGAGCCTCTGCGTCCCTCTCATTTGCCTCTTTATCCCTCACTTGAGCCTCTTTATCCCTCTCTTGAGCCTCTGCATCACTCTCTTGAACTCCTGCATCCCTCTCATGAGACTCTGCATCCCTCACTTGAGCCTTTGCATCACTCTCTTAAGCCT
Source organism: Procambarus clarkii (assembly GCF_040958095.1). Taxonomy (NCBI): domain Eukaryota; kingdom Metazoa; phylum Arthropoda; class Malacostraca; order Decapoda; family Cambaridae; genus Procambarus; species Procambarus clarkii. The sequence continues at coordinate 29,147,487 of NC_091187.1, forward strand.
CTGCATCCCTCTCTTGAGCTACTGCGTTACTCTCAAGAGCCTCTGCATCCCTCTCTTGTGCCTCTGCTTCCCTCACTCTAGCCCCTGCATCCCTCTTTTGAGCCTCTGCATCACTTTCTTAAGCCTCTGCATCCCTTTCTTGAGCCTCTGCATCTCTCTCTTGAACTCCTCCATCCCTCTCATGAGCCTTTGCATACCTGTCTTGAGCCTTTGCATCACTCGCTTAAGCCTATGCATCCCTCTCTTTGGCCTCTGCATCTCTCACTTGAGCCTCTGCATCCCTCTCTTGAGCCCCTGCATCCCTCTCTTGAGCTTCTGCATCCCTCTCTTAAGCCTCTGCATCACTCTCTTAAGCTTCTGCATCACTCTCGTAAGCCTCTGAATCACTCTCTTGAGCCTCTGCATCCCTCTCTTAATCCTCTGCATCACTCTCGTAAGCATCTGAATCACTCTCTTGAGCCTCTACATCCCTTTAGCCACCGAATCCCTCTCTAAAGCCTCTGCATCAGTCTCTTGAGCCTCTGCATCACTCTCTTGATCATCTGCATCACTCTCGTAAGCCTCTGCATAACTCTCCTGAGCCTCTGCATAACTCTCTTGAGCCTCTGCATCTTTCTCTTGAGCCTCTGCATCGCTCTTTTAAGCCTATGCATCACTCTCTTAAGCCTCTGCATCACTCTCTTATGCCTCTGAATCACTCGCTTGAGCCTCTGAATAACACTCTTGAGCGCCTGCATCACTCTCTCAAGCCTCTGCATCACTCTCTTGAGCCTCTGCATCCCTCTCTTGAGCCTCTGCATCTCTCTCTTCAGCCTCTTCAGCCCTCTCTTGAGCCTCTGCAACACTCACTTCAGCCTCTGCATCACTCTCTTAAGCCTCTGAATCCCTCTTTTGAGGCCTCTGCATAACTCTCTCGTGCCTCTGCATCACTCTCTTGATTCTCTGCATCACTCTTGTAAGCATCTGAATCACTCTCTCGAGCCTCTACATCACTCTCTTGAGCCTGTGCATCACCCTCTTGATCCTCTGCATCACTCTCTTGAGCCTCTGCATCATTCTTTTGAGCCTCTCCATCCCTCTCTTAAGCCTCTACATCATTCTCTTGAGCCTTTGCATCCCTCTCTTGAGCCTCTGCATCTCTCTCTTGAACTCCTGCTTCTCTCTCATGAGCCTTTGCACTCTCTTGAGCCTTTGCATCACTCTTTTAAGCCTCTGCATCCCTCTCTTGAGCCTTTGCACCACTCTCCTCGGCGTCTTCATCCATATATTGAGCCTCTGCAACATTCACTTCAGCCTCTGCATCACTCTCCTAAGACTCTGAGTCCCTCTCTTGAGACCTCTGCATAACTCTCTCGAGCCTCTGCATCACTCTCTTGAAACTCTGCATCACTCTTGTAAGCATCTGAATCACTCTCTCGAGCCTCTACATAACTCTCTTGATCCTCGGCATCACTCTCTTGAGCCTCTGCATCACCCTTTTGATCCTCTGCATCACTCTCCTGAGCCTCTGAATCATTCTCTTGAGCCTCTGCATCCCTCTCTTAAGCCTCTACATCATTCTCTTGAGCCTCTGCATCCCTCTCTTGAGCCTCTGCATCTCTCTCTAGAACTCCTGCATCTCTCTCATGAGCCTTTGCATCCCTCTCTTGAGCCTTTGCATCACTCTTTTGAGCCTCTGCATCCCTCTCTTGAGCCTCTGCATCACTCTCAAGAGCCTCTGCTTCCCTCTCTTGTGCCTCTGCATCCCTCACATGAGCCTCTGCATCCCTCTCTTGAGCTTCTGCATCCCTCTCTTGGGCCTCTGCATCCCTCTCTTGAGCCTCTGCATCCCTCTTTTAAGCCTTTGCATCACTCTCTTAAGCCTCTGCATCACTCTCTTAAGCCTCTGAATCACTCTCCTAAGCATCTGCATCACTCTGTTGATCCCCTGCATCCCTCTCTCAAGCCTCTGCATAACTCTCTTGAGCCTCTGCATCACCCTCTTAAGCGTCTGCATTACTCTCGTGAGCCTCTGCATCCCTCTCCTAAGCCTCTGCCTCATTCTCTTAATCCTCTGCATCACTCTCTTGAGCCTCTGCATCCCTCTCTTGAACCTCTGCGTCACTCTCTTCAGCCTCTTCATCCCTCTCTTGAGCCTCTGCATCTCTCTCCTGAACTCCTGCATCTCTCTCATGAGCCTTTGCATCCCTCTCTTGAGCCTTTGCATCACTCTTTTGAGCCTCTGCGTCCCTCTCCTGAGCCTCTGCATCACTCTCAAGAGCCTCTGCTTCCCTCTCTTGTGCCTCTGCATCCCTCACATGAGCCTCTGCATCCCTCTCCTGAGCCTCTGCATCCCTCTCTTGAGCCTCTGCATCCCTCTTTTAAGCCTTTGCATCACTCTCTTAAGCCTCTGCATCACTCTCTTAAGCCTCTGAATCACTCTCTTAAGCATCTGCATCACTCTGTTGATCCCCTGCATCCTTCTCTCAAGCCTCTGCATAACTCTTTTGAGCCTCTGCATCACCCTCTTAAGCGTCTGCATTACTCTCGTGAGCCTCTGCATCCCTCTCCTAAGCCTCTGCCTCATTCTCTTAAAACTCTTCATCCCTCTCTTGAGCCTCTGCAACACTCTCTTCAACCTCTGGATCACTCTCTTAAGCCTCTGAATCCTCTCTTGAGGCCTCTGCATAACTCTCTCGAGCCTCTGCATCACTCTCTTGATTCTCTGCATCACTCTCGCAAGTCTCTGAATCACTCTCTCGAGCCTCTGCATCACTCTTTTGATCCTCTGCATCACTCTCTTGATCCCCTGCATCCCTCTCTCAAGCCTCTGCATCACTCTCTTGAGCATCTGCATCACCCTCTTAAGCGTCTGCATTACTCTCCTGAGCCTCTGCATCACTCTCTTGAGCCTCTGCATCCCTCTCTTCAGCTTCTGCATCACTCTCTTGAGCCTCTTCATTAATCTCTCTTGAGCCTCTGCATCACTCTCTTGAGCATCTGCATCACCCTCTTAAGCGTCTGCATTACACTCCTGAGCTCTGCCTCCCTCTCCTAAGCCTCTGCCTCACTCTCTTAAGCCTCTGCATCACTCTCTAAAGCCTCTGCATCAGTCTCTTGATTCTCTGCATCACTCGTTGAGCCTCTGCATCACTCTCTTGAGCCTTTGCATCCCTCTCTTAAGCCTCTGCATCCCTCTCTTGATAATCTGCATCACTCTCGTAAGCCTCTGCATCACTCTCTTGAGCCTCTGCATCACTCTTGTAAGCTTCTGAATCACTCTCCTGAGCCTCTGCATCCCTCTCAAGAGCCTCTGCATCACTCCCAAGAGGCTCTGCGTCCCTCTCATTTGCCTCTTCATCCCTCACTTGAGCCTCTGCATCCCTCTCTTGAGCCTCTGCATCACTCTCTTGAACTCCTGCATCCCTCTCATGAGACTCTGCATCCCTCTCTTGAGCCTCTGCGTCACTCTCAAGAGCCTCTGCATCCCTCTCGTGTGCCTCTGCTTCCCTCACTCTAGCCTCTGCATCCCTCTCTTGAGCCCCTGCATCCCTCTTTTGAGCCTCTGCATCACTTTCTTAAGCCTCTGCATCCCTTTCTTGAGCCTCTGCATCTCTCTCTTGAACTCCTCCATCCCTCTCATGAGCCTTTGCATACCTCTCTTGAGCCTTTACATCACTCGCTTAAGCCTATGCATCCCTCTCTTTGGCCTCTGCATCCCTCACTTGAGCCTCTGCATCCTTCTCTTGAGCCCCTGCATCCCTCTCTTGAGCCTCTGCATCCCTCTCTTAAGCCTCTGCATCACTCTCTTAAGCTTCTGCATCACTCTCGTAAGCCTCTGAATCACTCTCTTGAGCCTCTGCATCCCTCTCTTGAGCCTCTGAATCACTCTCTTGAGCCTCTGCATCCCTCTCTTAATCCTCTGCATCACTCTCGTAAGCATCTGAATCACTCTCTTGAGCCTCTACATCCCTCTCTTTAGCCACCGAATCCCTCTCTAAAGCCTCTGCATCAGTCTCTTGAGCCTCTGCATCACTCTCTTGATCATCTGCATCACTCTCGTAAGCCTCTGCATAACTCTCCTGAGCCTCTGCATAACTCTCTTGAGCCTCTGCATCTTTCTCTTGAGCCTCTGCATCGCTCTTTTAAGCCTATGCATCACTCTCTTAAGCCTCTGCATCACTCTCTTATGCCTCTGAATCACTCGCTTGAGCCTCTGAATAACACTCTTGAGCACCTGCATCACTCTCTCAAGCCTCTGCATCACTCTCTTGAGCCTCTGCATCCCTCTCTTGAGCCTCTGCATCTCTCTCTTCAGCCTCTTCAGCCCTCTCTTGAGCCTCTGCAACACTTACTTCAGCCTCTGCATCCCTCTCTCAAGCCTCTGCATCACTCTCTTGAGCATCTGCATCACCCTCTTAAGCGTCTGCATTACTCTCCTGAGCCTCTGCATCACTCTCTTAAGCCTCTGAATCACTCTCTTAAGCATCTGCATCACTCTGTTGATCCCCTTCATCCCTCTCTCAAGCCTCTGCATAACTCTTTTGAGCCTCTGCATCACCCTCTTAAGCGTCTGCATTACTCTCGTGAGCTCTGCATCCCTCTCCTAAGCCTCTGCCTCATTCTCTTAAGCCTCTTCATCCTCTCTTGAGCCTCTGCATCCTCTCTTGAGCTTCTGCATCCCTCTCTTGGGCCTCTGCATCCCTCTCTTGAGCCTCTGCATCCCTCTTTTAAGCCTTTGCATCACTCTCTTAAGCCTCTGCATCACTCTCTTAAGCCTCTGAATCACTCTCCTAAGCATCTGCATCACTCTGTTGATCCCCTGCATCCCTCTCTCAAGCCTCTGCATAACTCTCTTGAGCCTCTGCATCACCCTCTTAAGCGTCTGCATTACTCTCGTGAGCCTCTGCATCCCTCTCCTAAGCCTCTGCCTCATTCTCTTAATCCTCTGCATCACTCTCTTGAGCCTCTGCATCCCTCTCTTGAACCTCTGCGTCACTCTCTTCAGCCTCTTCATCCCTCTCTTGAGCCTCTGCATCTCTCTCCTGAACTCCTGCATCTCTCTCATGAGCCTTTGCATCCCTCTCTTGAGCCTTTGCATCACTCTTTTGAGCCTCTGCGTCCCTCTCCTGAGCCTCTGCATCACTCTCAAGAGCCTCTGCTTCCCTCTCTTGTGCCTCTGCATCCCTCACATGAGCCTCTGCATCCCTCTCTTCAGCTTCTGCATCCCTCTCTTGGGCCTCTGCATCCCTCTCTTGAGCCTCTGCATCCCTCTTTTAAGCCTTTGCATCACTCTCTTAAGCCTCTGCATCACTCTCTTAAGCCTCTGAATCACTCTCTTAAGCATCTGCATCACTCTGTTGATCCCCTGCATCCCTCTCTCAAGCCTCTGCATAACTCTTTTGAGCCTCTGCATCACCCTCTTAAGCGTCTGCATTACTCTCGTGAGCCTCTGCATCCCTCTCCTAAGCCTCTGCCTCATTCTCTTAAAACTCTTCATCCCTCTCTTGAGCCTCTGCAACACTCTCTTCAACCTCTGGATCACTCTCTTAAGCCTCTGAATCCTCTCTTGAGGCCTCTGCATAACTCTCTCGAGCCTCTGCATCACTCTCTTGATTCTCTGCATCACTCTCTTGATCCCCTGCATCCCTCTCTCAAGCCTCTGCATAACTCTTTTGAGCCTCTGCATCACCCTCTTAAGCGTCTGCATTACTCTCGTGAGCCTCTGCATCCCTCTCCTAAGCCTCTGCCTCATTCTCTTAAGCCTCTTCATCCCTCTCTTGAGCCTCTGCATCACTCTCTTCAGCCTCTTCATCCCTCTCTTGAGCCTCTGCAACACTCTCTTCAACCTCTGGATCACTCTCTTAAGCCTCTGAATCCTCTCTTGAGGCCTCTGCATAACTCTCTCGAGCATCTGCATCACTCTCTTGAGCCTCTGCATCCCTCTCTTGAGCCTCTGCATCTCTCTCTTCAGCCTCTTCAGCCCTCTCTTGAGCCTCTGCAACACTCACTTCAGCCTCTGCATCACTCTCTTAAGCCTCTGAATCCCTCTTTTGAGGCCTCTGCATAACTCTCTCGTGCCTCTGCATCACTCTCTTGATTCTCTGCATCACTCTTGTAAGCATCTGAATCACTCTCTCGAGCCTCTACATAACTCTCTTGATCCTCTGCATCACTCTCTTGAGCCTGTGCATCACCCTCTTGATCCTCTGCATCACTCTCTTGAGCCTCTGCATCATTCTTTTGAGCCTCTGCATCCCTCTCTTAAGCCTCTACATCATTCTCTTGAGCCTTTGCATCCCTCTCTTGAGCCTCTGCATCTCTCTCTTGAACTCCTGCTTCTCTCTCATGAGCCTTTGCATCCCTCTCTTGAGCCTTTACATCACTCTTTTAAGCCTCTGCATCCCTCTCTTGAGCCTCTGCATCACTCTCCTCGGCGTCTTCATCCATCTATTGAGCCTCTGCAACACTCACTTCAGCCTCTGCATCACTCTCTTAAGCCTCTGAGTCCCTCTCTTGAGACCTCTGCATAACTCTCTCGAGCCTCTGCATCACTCTCTTGAATCTCTGCATCACTCTTGTAAGCATCTGAATCACTCTCTCGAGCCTCTACATAACTCTCTTGATCCTCTGCATCACTCTCTTGAGCCTCTGCATCCCTCTCTTGAGCTTCTGCATCACTCTCAAGAGCCTCTGCTTCCCTCTCTTGTGCCTCTGCATCCCTCACATGAGCCTCTGCATCCCTCTCTTGAGCCTCTGCATCCCTCTCTTGGGCCTCTGCATCCCTCTCTTGAGCCTCTGCATCCCTCTTTTAAGCCTTTGCATCACTCTCTTGGGCCTCTGCATCCCTCTCTTGAGCCTCTGCATCCCTCTTTTAAGCCTTTGCATCACTCTCTTAAGCCTCTGCATTACTCTCTTAACCCTCTGAATCACTCTCCTAAGCATCTGCATCACTCTGTTGATCCCCTGCATCCCTCTCTCAAGCCTCTGCATAACTCTCTTGAGCCTCTGCATCACCCTCTTAAGCGTCTGCATTACTCTCGTGAGCCTCTGCATCCCTCTCCTAAGCCTCTGCCTCATTCTCTTAATCCTCTGCATCACTCTCTTGAGCCTCTGCATCCCTCTCTTGAACCTCTGCATCACTTCCTCTCGTGAGCCTCTCATCCCTCTCTTGAGCCTCTGCATCTCTCTCTTGAACTCCTGCATCTCTCTCATGAGCCTTTGCATCCCTCTCTTGAGCCTTTGCATCACTCTTTTGAGCCTCTGCGTCCCTCTCCTGAGCCTCTGCATCACTCTCAAGAGCCTCTGCTTCCCTCTCTTGTGCCTCTGCATCCCTCACATGAGCCTCTGCATCCCTCTCTTGAGCTTCTGCATCCCTCTCTTGGGCCTCTGCATCCCTCTCTTGAGCCTCTGCATCCCTCTTTTAAGCCTTTTCATCACTCTCTTAAGCCTCTGCATCACTCTCTTAAGCCTTTGAATCACTCTCTTAAGCATCTGCATCACTCTGTTGATCCCCTGCATCCCTCTCCCAAGCCTCTGCATAGCTCTTTTGAGCCTCTGCATCACCCTCTTAAGCGTCTGCATTACTCTCGTGAGCCTCTGCATCCCTCTCCTAAGCCTCTGCCTCATTCTCTTAAGCCTCTTCATCCCTCTCTTGAGCCTCTGCATCACTCTCTTCAGCCTCTTCATCCCTCTCTTGAGCCTCTGCAACACTCTCTTCAACCTCTGGATCACTCTCTTAAGCCTCTGAATCCTCTCTTGAGGCCTCTGCATAACTCTCTCGAGCCTCTGCATCACTCTCTTGATTCTCTGTATCACTCTCGCAAGTCTCTGAATCACTCTCTCGAGCCTCTGCATCACTCTTTTGATCCTCTGCATCACTCTCTTGATCCCCTGCATCCCTCTCTCAAGCCTCTGCATCACTCTCTTGAGCATCTGCATCACCCTCTTAAGCGTCTGCATTACTCTCCTGAGCCTCTGCATCACTCTCTTGAGCCTCTGCATCCCTCTCTTCAGCTTCTGCATCACTCTCTTGAGCCTCTTCATCCCTCTCTTGAGCCTCTGCATCACTCTCTTGAGCCTCTGCATCCCTCTCTTAAGCCTCTGCAACACTCTCTTCAGCCTCTGCATCACTCTCTTAAGCCTCTGCATCCCTCTCTTGATCATCTGCATCACTCTCGTAAGCCTCTGCATCACTCTTGAGCCTCTGCATAACTCTCTTGAGCCTCTGCATCACTCTCTTGAGCCTCTGCATCTCTCTTTTAAGCCTTTGCATCACTCTCTTGAGCCTCTGCATCCCTCCTTTAAGCCTCTGCATCACTCTCTTAAGCCTCTGCATCACTCTATTATGCCTCTGAATCACTCGCTTGAGCCTCTGCATAACTCTCATGAACACCTGCATCCCTCTCTTGAGCCTCTGCATCTCTCTCTTCAGCCTCTTCATCCCTCTCTTGAGCCTCTGCAACACTCACTTCAGCCTCTGCATCACTCTCTTAAGCCTCTGAATCCCTCTGTTGAGGCCTCTGCATAACTCTCTCGAGCCTCTGCATCACTCTCTTGATTCTCTGCATCACTCACGTAAGCATCTGAATCACTCTCGAGCCTTTACATCACTCTCTTGATCCTCTGAATCACTCTCTTGATCCTCTGCATCACCGTCTTGATCCTCTGCATCACTCACTTGAGCCTCTACATCCCTCTCTTAAGCTTCTACATAATTCTCTTGAGCCTCTGTATCCCTCTCTTGAGCCTCTGCATCTCTCTCTTGAACTCCTGCTTCTCTCTCATGAGCCTTTGCATCCCTCTCTCAAGCCTCTGCATCACTCTCTTTAGCCTCTGCATCCCTCTCTTGAGCCTCTGCATCACTCTCCTCAGCCTCTTCATCCCTCTCTTCAGCCTCTGCAACACTCACTTCAGCCTCTGCATCACTCTCATAAGCCTCTGAATGCCTCTCTTGAGGCCTCTGCATAACTCTCTCGAGCCTCTGCATCACTCTCGTAAGCATCTGATTCACTCTCTCGAGCCTCTATATAACTCTCTTGATCCTCTGTATCACTCTCTTGAGCCTCTGCAACACCCTCTTGATCCTCTACATCACTCTCTTGAGAATCTGCATCATCCTATTGAGCCTCTGCATCCCTCTCTTAAGCCTCTACATCATTCTCTTGAGCCTCTGCATACCTCTCTTAAGCCTCTACGTCATTCTCTTGTGCCTCTGCATCACTCTCTTAAGCCTCTGCATCCCTCTCTTGAGCCTCTGCATTTCTCTCTTTAACTCCTGCTTCTCTCTCATGAGCCTTTGCATCCCCTCTCTTGAGCCTCTGCATCCCTCTTTTAAGCCTTTGCATCACTCTCTTAAGCCTCTGCATCACTCTCTTAAGCCTTTGAATCACTCTCTTAAGCCTCTTCATCACTCTCTTGATCCCCTGCATCCCTCTCTCAAGCCTCTGCATAACTTTCTTGAGCCTCTGTATCACACTCTTTAGCGTCTGCATTACTCTCTTGAGCCTCTGCATCCCTCTCCTAAGCCTCTGCCTCACTCTCTTAAGCCTCTGCATCACTCTCTTCAGCCTCTTCATCCCTCTCTTGAGCCTCTGCACCACTCTCTTCAGCCTCTGCATAACTCTCTCGAGCCTCTGCGTCACTCTCTTGATTCTCTGCAACACTCTCGGAAGTCTCTGAATCACTCTCTCAAGCCTCTGCATCACTCTCATGATCCTCTACATCACTCTCTTGAGCCTCTGCATTACTCTCTTGAATCTCTGCATCACTCTCTAGAGCCTCTGCATCACTCTCTTCAGCCTCTGCATCACTTTCTTAAGCCTCTGCTTCCCTCTCTTGATCCTCTGCATCACTCTCTTGAGCCTCTGCATCACTCTCTTAAGCCTCTGCATCACTCTCGTAAGCCTCTGAATCACTCTCTTGAGCCTCTGTATCACTCTCTTGAGCCTCTGTATCACTCTCTTGAGCCCCTGCATCCCTGTCTGGAGCCTCTGCATCACTCTCTTGAGCCTCTGCATCAACCTTTTAAGCCTCTGCATCCCTCTTTTGAGCCTCTGCATCACTTTCTTAAGCCTCTGCATCACTCTCTTAAGCCTCTGCATCACTCTCGTAAGCCTCTGAATCACTCTCCTGAGCCTCTGCATCCCTCATGAGCCTTTGCATCATTCCCAAGAGCCTCTGCGTCCTCTCTTGTGCCTCTTCATCCCTCAATTGAGCCTCTGCATCCCTCTCTTGAGCCTTTGCATCACTCTCTTGAACTCCTGCATCCCTCTCATGAGCCTCTGCATCCCTCTCTTGAGCTCTCTGCATCCCTCTCTTAAGCCTTCTGAATCCCTCTCTTAAGCCTCTGCATCACTCTCGTTAAGCTTCTGAATCACTCCGTTGAGCCTCTGCATCACTTTCTTGAGCCTCTCCATCACTCTCTTGAGCCTCTGCATTCCTTTCTTAAGCCTCTGCATCATTCTCTTCAGCCTCTGCATCCCTCTCCTAAGCCTTTGCATCATTCTTTTCAGCCTCTGCATTCCTCTCTTAAGCCTCTGCATCACTCTCTTGATCCACAGCATCCCTCTCTTAAGCCTCTGCATCATTCTCTTTAGCCCCTGCATCATTCTCTTGAGCCTCTGCATACCTCTCTTAAGCCTCTACGTCATTCTCTTGATTCTCTGCATCACTCTTTTGAGCCTCTGCATCCCTCTCTTAAGCCTCTGCAACACTCACTTCAGCCTCTGCATCACTCTCTTAAGCCTCTGCATCCCTTTCTTGAGCCTCTGCATCACTCTCTTGAGCCTCTGCATCACTCTCAAAAGCCTCTGCATCCCTCTCTTGTGCCTCTGCATCCATCACTTGCGCCTCTGCATCTGAGCCTCTGCATCACTCTCAAGAGCCTCTGCATCCCTCTCTTGTGCCTCTGCATCCCTCACTTGAGCCTCTGCATCCCTCTCTTGAGCCTATGCATCACACTCAAGAGCCTCTGCATCCCTCTCTTGTGCCTCTGCATCCCTCACTTGAGCCTCTGCATCCCTCTCTTGAGCCTCTGCATCACTCTCAAGAGCCTCTGCATCCCTGTCTTGTGCCTCTGCATCCCTCACTTGAGCCTCTGCTTCCCTCTCTTAAGCCTCTGCATCACTCTCGTAAGCCTCTGAATCACTCTCTTGAGCCTGTGCATCCCTCTCCTGAAGTCCTGCATCCCTCTCATGAGCCTCTGCATCCCTCTCTTGAGCCTTTGCATCAATCTCTTAAGCCTCTGCATCCCCTCTCTTGAGCCTCTGCATCACTCTCTTAAGCCTCTGCATCACTCTCTTAAGGCTCTGCATCACTCTCGTAAGCCTCTGAATCACTCTCTTGAGCCTCTGCATCCTCTTTTGAGCCTCTGCATCACTCTCTTCAGCCTCTGCAGCCCTCTCCTGAGCCTCTGCATCACTCTCTTGAGCCTCGGCATCCCTCTCTTAAGAGTCTGCATCACTCTCTTGAGCCTCTGCATCATTCTCTTAAGCCTCTGCATCACTCTCTTGAGCCTTTGAATCCCTCTCTTGAGCCTCTGCATCAATCTCTCTCGAGCCTCTGCATCCCTCTCTTGAGCCTCTGAATCCCTCTCTTGAGCCGCTGCATCACTCTCGTGTGCCTCTGCATCACTTTCTTAAGCCTTTGCATCCCTCTCTTGAGCCTCTGAATCCCTCTCATAAGCCTCTGCATAACTCTCTTTAGCTTCTGCATCACTCTCTTGAGCCTCTACATCCCTCTCTTGAGGCTCTGCCTCACTCTCGTAAGCCTCTGCACCACTCTCTTGAGACTCTGCATAACACTCTGGAGTCTCTGCATCACTCTCTTGAGCCTCTGCATCCCTCTCTTGAGCCTCTGCAACACTCTCTTCAGCCTCTTCATCACTCTCTAAATCCTTTAAATCCCTCTCTTGATCCTCTGCATCAATCTTTTGAGCCTCTGCATCACTCTCTTGATTCTCTACATCACTCTCTTGAGCCTCTGCATTACTCTCATGAGCCTCTGCATCCCTCTCTTGAGTCTCTGCATCACTCTCTTGAGCTTCTGCATCACTTTCTTAAGCCTCTGCATCCCTCTCTTAAGCCTCTACATCATTCTCTTGAGCCTCTGCATCACTCTCTTGAGCCTCTGCATCACTCTCTTAAGCCTCTGCATTACTCTTGAGCCTCTGCATCATTCTCTTGAGCCTCTGCATCACTCTCTTAAGCCTCTGCATCTCTCTCTTGAGCCTCTGCATCACTCTTTTGAGCCTCTGCATCATTCTCTTAAGCCACTTCATCACTCTCTTGAGCCTCTGCATCACTCTCTTAAGCCTCTGCATCACTCTCTTGAGCCTCTGTATCCATTTCTTAAGCCTCTGCATCACTCTCTTAAACTTCTGCATCACTCTCTTTAGCCTCTGCATCACTCTCTTCAGCCTCTGCATCCCTTTTTTGAGCCTCTGCATCATCCTCCTAAGCCTCAGCATCACTCACTTTAGCCTCTGCATCATTCTCTTCAGCCTCTGCATCCCTCTCTTGAGCCTCTGCAATCATTCTCCTAGGCCTTTTCATCACTCTCTTGAGCCTCTGCATCACTCTCTGAGCCTCTGCATCCCTCTCTTAAGCATCTGCATCACTCTCTTAAGCCTCTGCATCACTCTCTTTAGCCTCTGCATCACTCTCTTGAGCCTCTGCATCACTCTCTTGGGCCTCTGCATCACTCTCTTGAGCCTCTGCATTACTCTCTTGAGCCTCTGTATCACTCTCATTGAGACTCTGCATCACTCTCTTGAGCCTCTGCATCACTCTCTTGAGCCTCTGCATCCCTCTCTTGAGCCTCTGCATCACATCTCGTAAGCCTCTCGATCACTCTCTTGAGCCTCTGCAACACTCTCTTGAGCCTCTGCCTCACTCTCCTAAGCCTCTGCATCCCTCTCCTGAGCCTCTGAATCCCTCTTTTGAGCCTCTGCATCACTCTCTTGAGCCTCTGCAACACTCTCTTCATCCTTTGCATTCCTCTCTTGAGCATCTGCATCACTCTCTTGAGCCTCTGCATCCCTCTCTTGAGCCTCTGCAACACTCTCTTCAGCCTCTGCATCACTCTCTTAAGCCTCTGAATCCCTCTCTTGTGCCTTTAATTCCCGCTCATGAGCCTCTGCATCACTCTCTCGAACCTCTGCATCACTCTCCTGATCCTTTGCATCACTTTCGTGAGCCTCTGCATCACTCTCTTAAGCCTCTGCATCACTATCTTAAGCCTCTGCATCCCTCTCTTGATCCTCTGCATCACTCTCTTGAGCCTCTGCATCACTCTCTTAAGCCTCTGCATCTCTCCCTTCAGCCTCTGCATCACTCTCTGGAGCCTCTGCATCCCTCTCTGGAGCCTCAGCATCCCTCTCTTGAGCCTCTGCATCACTCTCTTTAACCTCTTCATCATTCTCTTGAGCCTCTGCATCCCTCTCTTAAGCCTCTGCAACACTCTCTTGACCCTTTGCATCCCTCTCTTAAGCCTCTGCATCACTCTCTTGAGCCTCTCCATCCCCTCTCTTGAACTCCTGCATACCACTCATGAGCCTCTGCATCCCTCTCTTGAGCCTTTTGCATCACTCACTTAAGCCTCTGCATCACTCTCTTGAGCCTCTGCATCACTCTCAAGAGCATATACATCACTATCTTGTGCCTCTTCATCCCTCACTTGAGCCTCTGCATCCCTCTCTTGAGCCTCTGCATCACTCTCAACAGCCTATGCATCACTCTCTTGTTCCTCTTCATCCCTCCCTTGAGCCTCTGCATCCCTCTTTTGAGAATCTGCGTCCCTCTCTTAAGCCTCTGCATCACTCTGTTAAGCCTCTGGCATCACTCTCGTAAGCCTCTGAATCACTCTGTTGAGCTCTGCATCCCTCTCTTGAGCCTCTGAATCACTCTCTTCAGCCTCTGCATCCTTCTCTTGAGCCTCTGCATCACTCCTCTTGAGCCTCTGCATCACTCTCTGTAGCCTTTGCATCACCATCTTGAACCTCTGCATCCCTCTCTTGATCCTCTGCATCAATCTTTTGAGCCTCTGCATCACTCTCTTGATTCTCTACATCACTCTCTTGAGCCTCTGCATTACTCTCATGAGCCTCTGCATCCCTCTCTTGAGTCTCTGCATCACTCTCTTGAGCTTCTGCATCACTTTCTTAAGCCTCTGCATCCCTCTCTTAAGCCTCTACATCATTCTCTGAGCCTCTGCATCACTCTCTAGAGCCTCTGCATCACTCTCTTAAGCCTCTGCATTACTCTTGAGCCTCTGCATCATTCTCTTGAGCCTCTGCATCACTCTCTTAAGCCTCTGCATCTCTCTCTTGAGCCTCTGCATCACTCTTTTGAGCCTCTGCATCATTCTCTTAAGCCACTTCATCACTCTCTTGAGCCTCTGCATCACTCTCTTAAGCCTCTGCATCACTCTCTTGAGCCTCTGTATCCATTTCTTAAGCCTCTGCATCACTCTCTTAAACTTCTGCATCACTCTCTTTAGCCTCTGCATCACTCTCTTCAGCCTCTGCATCCCTTTTTTGAGCCTCTGCATCATCCTCCTAAGCCTCAGCATCACTCACTTTAGCCTCTGCATCATTCTCTTCAGCCTCTGCATCCCTCTCTTGAGCCTCTGCATCATTCTCCTAGGCCTTTTCATCACTCTCTTGAGCCTCTGCCATCACTCTCTTGAGCCTCTGCATCCCTCTCTTAAGCATCTGCATCACTCTCTTAAGCCTCTGCATCACTCTCTTTAGCCTCTGCATCACTCTCTTGAGCCTCTGCATCACTCTCTATGGCCTCTGCATCACTCTCTTGAGCCTCTGCATTACTCTCTTGAGCCTCTGTATCACTCTCATGAGCCTCTGCATCACTCTCTTGAGCCTCTGCATCCCTCTCCTGAGCCTCTGCATCCCTGTCTTGAGCCTCTGCATCATTCTTTTGAGTCTCTGCATCCCTCTCTTAAGCCTCTGCATCCCCTGTCTTGAGCCTCTGCATCATTCTCTTCAGCCTCTGCATCACTCTCTTATGCCTCTGCATCTTTCTCTTCAGCCTCTGAATCACTCTCTTGAGCCTCTGCATCACTCTCCTGAGCCTCTGCATCACTCTTTTAAGCCTCTGCATCATTCTCTTCAGCCTCTGCATCTTTCTCTTGGGCCTCTGCATCATTCTCTTCAGCCTCTGCATTCCTCTGTTAAGCCTCTGCATCCCTCTCATGAACCCCTGCATCCCTCTCTGGAGCTTTTGCATCCCTCTTTTGAACCTCTGCATCCCTCTCTTAAGCCTCTGCATCACTCTCTTCAGCCTCTGCATCACTCTCTTGAGCTTCTGCATCCCCTCTATTAAGCCTCTACATCACTCTCTTAAGCCTCTGCATCACTCTATTGAGCTTCTGCATCACTCTCTTGAGCCTCTACATCGCTATCTTGAGCCTCTGCATCACTCTCGTAAGCCTCTCGATCACTCTCCTAAGCCTCTGCATCCCTCTCCTGAGCCTCTGAATCACTCTCTTGAGCCTCTCTATCACTCTCTTGAGCCTCTGTATCACTCTCTTGAGCCCCTGCATCCCTGTCTTGAGCCTCTGCATCACTCTCTTGAGCCTCTGCATCAACCTTTTAAGCCTCTGCATCCCTCTTTTGAGCCTCTGCATCACTTTCTTAAGCCTCTGCATCACTCCTTAAGCCTCTGCGTCACTCTCGTAAGCCTCTGCATCCCTCTCCTGAGCCTTTGAATCCATCTCTCGAGCCTCTGCATCACTCTCTTAAGCCTCTGCATCCCTCTCTTGAGCCTCTGAATCCCTCTCTTGAGCCGCTGCATCACTCTCGCGCGCCTCTGCATCACTTTCTTAAGCCTCTGCATCCCTCTCTTGAGCCTCTGAATCCCTCTCATAAGCCTCTGCATCACTCTCTTGAGCCTCTGCATTCCCCTCTATTAAGCCTCTACATCACTCTCTTAAGCCTCTGCATCACTCTATTGAGCTTCTGCATCACTCTCTTGAGGCCTCTACATCGCTCTCTTGAGCCTCTGCATCACTCTCGTAAGCCTCTCGATCACTCTCTTGAGCCTCTGCAACACTCTCTTGAGCCTCTGCCTCACTCTCCTAAGCCTCTGCATCCCTCTCCTGAGCCTCTGAATCCCTCTTTTGAGCCTCTGCATCACTCTCTTGAGCCTCTGCAACACTCTCTTCATCCTTTGCATTCCTCTCTTGAGCATCTGCATCACTCTCTTGAGCCTCTGCATCCCTCTCTTGAGCCTCTGCAACACTCTCTTCCAGCCTCTGCATCACTCTCTTAAGCCTCTGAATCCCTCTCTTGTGCCTTAATTCCCGCTCATGAGCCTCT
Organism: Procambarus clarkii; assembly: GCF_040958095.1. NCBI lineage: Eukaryota > Metazoa > Arthropoda > Malacostraca > Decapoda > Cambaridae > Procambarus > Procambarus clarkii. The sequence continues at coordinate 29,163,802 of NC_091187.1, forward strand.
GCATCACTCTCTCGAACCTCTGCATCACTCTCCTGATCCTTTGCATCACTTTCGTGAGCCTCTGCATCACTCTCTTAAGCCTCTGCATCACTATCTTAAGCCTCTGCATCCCTCTCTTGATCCTCTGCATCACTCTCTTGAGCCTCTGCATCACTCTCTTAAGCCTCTGCATCTCTCCCTTCAGCCTCTGCATCACTCTCTGGAGCCTCTGCATCCCTCTCTGGAGCCTCAGCATCCCTCTCTTGAGCCTCTGCATCACTCTCTTTAACCTCTTCATCATTCTCTTGAGCCTCTGCATCCCTCTCTTAAGCCTCTGCAACACTCTCTTGACCCTTTGCATCCCTCTCTTAAGCCTCTGCATCACTCTCTTGAGCCTCTCCATCCCTCTCTTGAACTCCTGCATACCACTCATGAGCCTCTGCATCCCTCTCTTGAGCCTTTGCATCACTCACTTAAGCCTCTGCATCACTCTCTTGAGCCTCTGCATCACTCTCAAGAGCATATACATCACTATCTTGTGCCTCTTCATCCCTCACTTGAGCCTCTGCATCCCTCTCTTGAGCCTCTGCATCACTCTCAACAGCCTATGCATCACTCTCTTGTTCCTCTTCATCCCTCCCTTGAGCCTCTGCATCCCTCTTTTGAGAATCTGCGTCCCTCTCTTAAGCCTCTGCATCACTCTGTTAAGCCTCTGCATCACTCTCGTAAGCCTCTGAATCACTCTGTTGAGCTTCTGCATCCTCTCTTGAGCCTCTGAATCACTCTCTTCAGCCTCTGCATCCTTCTCTTGAGCCTCTGCATCACTCCTCTTGAGCCTCTGCATCACTCTCTGTAGCCTTTGCATCACCATCTTGAACCTCTGCATCCCTCTCTTGAGCCTCTGCATCACTCTCTCCAGCCTCTGCATCCCTCTCCTGAGCCTCTACATCACTCTCTTGAGCGTCTACATCACTCGCTTCAGCCTCTGCATCACTCTCTTAAGCCTTTGCATCCCTCTCCTGATCCTCTGCATCCCTCTCTTGAGCCTCTGCATAACTCTCTTAAGCCTCTGCATCTCTACCTTCAGCCTCTGCATCACTCTCTGGAGCTTCTGCAGCCCTCTCTGGAGCTTCAGCATCCCTCTCGTGAGCCTCTGCAGCACTCTCTTGAGCCTCTTCATCATTCTCTTGAGCCTCTGCATCCCTCTCTTAAGCCTCTGCATCACTCTCTTGAGCCTTTGCATCCCTCTCTTAAGCCTCTGCATCACTCTCTTGAGCCTCTGCATCCCTCTCTTGAACTCCTGCATACCTCTCATGAGCCTCTGCATCCCTCTCTTGAGCCTTTGCATCACTCTCTTAAGCCTCTGCATCCCTCTCTTGAGCCTCTGCATCACTCTCAAGAGCCTATGCATCCCTCTCTTGTGCCACTGCATCCCTTCCTTGAGCCTCTGCATATCCCTCTCCTGAGCCTCTGCATCCCTCTCTTAAGCCTCTGCATCACTCTGTTAAGCCTCTGCATCACTCTCGTAAGCCTCTGAATCACTCTGTTGAGCTTCTGCATCCCTCTCTTGATCCTCTGAATCACTCAGTTTAGCTTCAGCATCCCTCTCTTGAGCCTCTGCAATCACTCTCTTCAGCCTCTGCATCCTTCTCTTGAGCCTCTGCATCACTCTCTTGAACCTCTGCATCACTCTCTGTAGCCTTTGCATCACTATCTTGAGCCTCTGCATTACTCTTTTGAGCCTATGCATCCCACTCTTGATCATCTGCATCACTCTCGTAAGCCTCTTCATCCCTCTCTTGAGCCTCTGCAACACTCTCTTCAGCCTCTGCATCACTCTCTTAAACCTCTGAATCCTTCTCTTGAGGCCTCTGCATCACTCTCTCGAACCTCTGCCTCACTCTCTTAATCCTCTGCATCACTCTCATGAGCCTCATGATTCGAAGTTAAAATCCTCATATTTGGTATAATAATGCCTTTTTTCACGTTTTTCATGTAGTTTGATATTACGTAAATATATTCATATTTACCAATATTTTGATACTATTTCATGTAGTATCACAATATATGATTATCCTTAAAATCTCAGATTTTCCCATAATATTGAATTTTAAGCAAGTTTTCTTGCATTTTGTTCCGTACTAAAAAATCATCGAATTCAGCAATATTTTGACGTTTATCATCCCCTTTTCCTTTATGTGATATAAACAAAATATCATCGAATTAGGCAATATTTTTCGGTTTTTCCACGTTTTTGTGAATTTTCAGTTTATTGTTATTAATTCATTAAATATACGATAAAAATGATGCAAACACATAATTGATTAAAATTTAACCTTAAACAGTTCATTTTCAATCAACTATTTGTTTCTCGTTAAAATACTGAGTAAGATATTGAAAAGGGGAAAAGTTCTGTTTTATTGCATATATCGACGTTTCAGCCGGATTAAAGCGGGTTTACGTGTACATCTTCCATTGGTAATATAAACGGAAAATCAGGAACGTTTTAGTTAATTCTAATGAAAACACATTGATTTTTATCATTGTATTAGAAGCAACATTGTCATATGTCTTTTCTTGGATCTAAATAATACGAAACCTCGCTCAATGATTTGAAGATAAAGTCCTCAAATATGGTAATATAGTGACTTTTTTCACGTTATTCATGTAGTGCGATTTTACGTATATATATTCGTTTTACCAATATTTCGATACTACTTCATGTTTCTCACGATATGTGATTTCGCTATCAAATCTCAGAATTTCGCAAATTTTGCACTTTTAGCAAGTTTTCTTGCATTTTGTTTTGTACTAAAAATCATCGAATTTAGCAATATTTTGATCCTTATCATCCCCTTTTCCTTTATGTGATTTAAACAAAATATCATCGAATTAGGAACATTTTGCCATTTTTCAACGTTTTTGTGAATTTTCAGTTTATTGTTATTAATTCATTAAATATACGATAAAAATTATGCAAACACATAATTGATCAGAAAATAACCCTAAATACTTCATTTACAATCATCTATTTGTTTCTCGTTAAAATACTGAGTAAGATATTGAAAAGGGGAGAAATTCTGTTTTTATTGCATATATCGACGTTTCACCCGGATTAGAACGGTTTTACGTGTACATCTTCCATCATTAATATACACCAAAAATCAGGAACATTTTAGTTAATTTTAATGAAAACACATTGACTTTTATCATTTGTATTAGAAGCAGCATCTTTATACGTCTTTCCTGGGGTCTAAAAAATAAGAAACGTAATATAATTCGTAACTATGATTCGAAGTTAAAATCCTCATATTTGGTATAATAATGACTTTTTTCACGTTTTTCATGTAGTTTGATATTACGTAAATATATTCATTTTTACCAATATTTTGATACTATTTCATGTAGTATCACAATATGTGATTATCCTTAAAATCTCAGATTTTCGCATAATATTGAATTTTAAGCAAGTTTTCTTACATTTTGTTCCGTACTAAAAATCATCGAATTCAGCAATATTTTGACGTTTATCATACCCTTTTCCTTTATGTGATATAAACAAAATATCATCGAATTAGGCAATATTTTGCTGTTTTTCCACGTTTTTGTGAATTTTCAGTTTATTGTTATTAATTCATTAAATATACGATAAAAATGATGCAAACACATAATTGATTAAAATTTAACCTTAAACAGTTCATTTTCAATCAACTATTTGTTTCTCGTTAAAATACTGAGTAAGATATTGAAAAAGGGAGAAGTTCTGTTTTATTGCATATATCGACGTTTCAGCCGAATGAGAGCGGTTTTACGTGTACATCTTCCATCGGAAATATAAACGGAAAATCAGGAACGTTTTAGTTAATTCTAATGAAAACACATTGATTTTTATCATTTGTATTGGAAACAACATTGTCATATGTCTTTTCTTGGATCTAAATAATACGAAACCTCGCTCTATGATTTGAAGTTAAAATCTCAAATATGGTACTATAGTGACTTTTTTCACATTATTCGTGTAGTGTAATTTTTCGTAAATATATTATTTTTTACCATTATTTTGATACCACTTCATGTTTATTCACGATATGTGATTTGGCCTTCAAATCTCAGAATTTCGCAAATTTTGCATTTTTAAGCAAGTTTTGTTGCATTTTGTTTTTTACTAAAAATCATCGAATTTAGCATTATTTTGATCCTTATCATCCCCTTTTCCTTTATGTGATTTAAACAAAATATCATCGAATTAGGAAACATTTTGCCGTTTTTCCACGTTTTTGTGAATTTTCAGTATATTGGTATTAATTCATTAAATATACGATAAAAATTATGCAAACACATAATTGATCAGAAAATAACCTTAAATACTTCATTTTCAATCATCTATTTGTTTCTCGTTAAAATACTGAGTAAGATATTGAAAAGGGGAGAAGTTCTGTTTTTATTGCATATATCGACGTTTCAACCGGATTAGAACGGTTTTACGTGTACATCTTCCATCATTAATATAATCCAAAAATCAGGAACATTTTAGTTAATTTTAATGAAAACACATTGACTTTTATCATTTGTATTAGAAGCAGCATCTTTATACGTCTTTTCTAGGGTCTAAAAAATAAGAAACGTAATATAATTCGTAACTATGATTCGAAGTTAAAATCCTCATATTTGGTATAATAATGACTTTTTTCACGTTTTTCATGTAGTTTGATATTACGTAAATATATTCATTTTTACCAATATTTTGATACTATTTCATGTAGTATCACAATATGTGATTATCCTTAAAATCTCAGATTTTCGCATAATATTGAATTTTAAGCAGGTTTTCTTGCATTTTGTTCCGTACTAAAAATCATCGAATTCAGCAATATTTTGAGGTTTATCATACCCTCTTCCATTATGTGATATAAACAAAACATCATCGAATTAGGCAATATTTTTCGGTTTTTCCACGTTTTTGTGAATTTTCAGTTTATTGTTATTAATTCATTAAATATACGATAAAAAATGATGCAAACACATAATTGATTAGAAATTAACCTTAAACACATAATTTTCAATCAACTATTTGTTTCTCGTTAAAATACTGAGTAAGATATTGAAAAGGGGAGAAGTTCTGTTTTATTGCATATATCGACGTTTCAGCCGGATTAGAGCGGTTTTACGTGTACATCTTCCATCGGTAATATAAACCGAAAATCAGGAACATTTTAGTTAATTTTAATGAAAACACATTGATTTTTATCATTTGTATTAGAAACAACATCTTTATACGTCTTTTCTAGGGTCTCAAAACAACGAAACGTCGCTCTTTGATTCGAAGTTAAAATTCTCAAATTTGGTATAATAATGACTTTTTCTCGCTTTTCATGTAGTTTGATATTACGTAAATATATTCATTTTTACTAATATTTCGATACTATTTCATGTAGTATCACGATATGGGATTTGGCCTTAAAATCTCAGATTTTCGCATATAATTGCATTTTAAGCAAGTTTTCTTGCATTTTGTTCCGTACTAAAAATCATCGAATTCAGCAATATTTTGACGTTTATCATCCCGTTTTCCTTTATGTGATATAAACAAAATATCATCGAATTAGGCAATATTTTGCGGTTTTTCCACGTTTTTCTGAATTTTCAATTTATTGTTATTAATTCATTAAATATACGATAAAAATTATGCAACCACATAATTGATTAGAATTTAACCTTAAACAGTTCATTTCCAATCAACTATTTGTTTCTCGTTAAAATACTGAGTAAGATATTGGAAAAGGGAGAAGTTCTGTTTTATTGCATATATCGACGTTTCAGCCGAATGAGAGCGGTTTTACGTGTACATCTTCCATCGGTAATATATCGGAAAATCAGGAACGTTTTAGTTAATTCTAATGAAAACACATTGATTTTTATCATTTGTATTGGAAACAACATTGTCATATGTCTTTTCTTGGATCTAAATAATACGAAACCTCGCTCTATGATTTGAAGTTAAAATCTCAAATATGGTAATATAGGACTTTTTCACGTTATTCGTGTAGTGTAATTTCTCGTAAATATATTAGTTCTTACTATTATTTCGATACTATTCACGATATGTGATTTGGCCTTCAAATCTAAGAATTTCGCAAATTTTGCATTTTTAAGCAAGTTTTGTTGCATTTTGTTTTTTACTAAAAATCATCGAATTTAGCATTATTTTGACCTTTATCATTCCCTTTTCCTTTATGTGATTTAAACAAAATATCATCGAATTAGGCAATATTTTGCCGTTTTTCCACGTTTTGTGAATTTTCAGTATATTAGTATTAATTCATTAAATATACGAGAAAAATTATGCAAACACATAATTGATCAGAAAATAACCTTAAATACTTCATTTTTACTCATCTATTTGTTTTTAGTTAAAATACTGAGTAAGATATTGAAAAGGGGAGAAGTTCTGTTTTTATTGCATATATCGACGTTTCAGCCGGTTTAGAACGGTTTTACGTGTACATCTTCCATCGGTAATATAAACCGAAAATCAGGAACATTTTAGTTAATTTTAATGAAAACACATTGATTTTTATCATTTGTATTGGAAGCAACATCTTTATACATCTTTTCTAGGGTCTAAAAAATACGAAACCTCGCTTTATGATTCGAAGTTAAAATCCTCAAATTTGGCATAATAATGACTTTTTCACGTTTTTCATGTAGTTTGATATAACGTAAATATATTCATTTTTACCAATATTTCGATACTATTTCATGTCGTATCACGATATGTGATTTGGCCTTCAAATCACAGATTTTCGCATAATATTACATTTTAAGCAAGTTTTCTTGCATTTTGTTTCGTACTAAAAATCATCGAATTCAGCAATATTTTCACGTTTATCATCCCCTTTTCCTTTATGTGATATAAACAAAATATCATCGAATTAGGCAATATTTTGCTGTTTAAGCCTCTACATCATTCTCCTGAGCCTTTGCATCCCTCTCTTGAGCGTTTGCATCACTCTCTTAAGCCTCTGCATTCCTCTCATGAGCCTCTGCATCAATCTCAAGTGCCTCTGCATCTTTCTCTTGTGCCTCTGCATCTTTGACTTTAGCCTCTGCATCCCTCTCTTGAGCCTCTGCATCCCTCTCTTGAGCCTCTGCATCCCTCTCTTGAGCCTCTGCACCACTCTCTTCAGCCTCTCATCACTCTCGTAAACCTCTGAATCACTCTCTTAAGCCTCTGCATCCCTCTTTTGAGCCTCTGCATCACTTTCTTAGGCCTCTGCATCCCTTTCTTGATCCTCTGCATCTCTCTCTTGAACTCCTGCATCCATCTCATGAGTCTTTGCATCCCTCTTTTGAGCCTTTGCATAACTCGCTTAAGCCTCTGCATCCCTCTCTTGAGCCTCTGCATCACTCTCAAGAGCCTCTGCATCCCTCTCTTGTGCCTCTGCATCCCTCACTTGAGTCTCTGCATCCCTCTCTTGAGCCCCTGCATCCCTCTCTTCACCCTCTGCATCCCTCTCCTGAGCCTCTGCATCCCTCTCTCAAGCCTCTTCATCACTCTCTTATGCCTCTGCATCATTCTCGTAAGCCTCTGAATCACTCTCTTGAGCCTCTGCATCACTCTCTTCAGGCTCTGCATATCTTTTTTGAGCCTATGCATCATTTTATTAAGCCTCTGCATCCCTCTCTTAAGCCTCTGCATCACTCTCTTTAGCCTCTGCATCACTATCTTGAGCCTCTGCATCACTCTCTTGAGCCTAGGCATCCCCTCTCTTAACCCTCTGCAACACTCTCTTCACCCTCTGCATCACTCTCTTGTGCCTCTTCATCCCTTACTTGAGCCTCTGCATCCCTCTCTTGAGCCACTGCATCCCTCCCTTGAGCCTCTGCATCCCTCTTTTGAGCCTCTGCATCCCTCTCTTAAGCCTCTGCATCACTCTGTTAAGCCTCTGCATCACTCCCGTAAGCATCTGAATCACTCTGTTGAGCTTCTGCATCCCTCTCTTGAGCCTCTGATTCACTCTCTTCAGCGTCTGCATCCTTCTCTTGAGCCTCTGCATCACTCTCTTAAGCCTCTGCATCCCTCTCTTGAGCCTCTGCATCACTCTCAAGAGCCTATGCATCCCTCTCTTGTCCCTCTTCATTCCTCACAGCTCAAGCTCCTGACAGTGATTCAGAGGCTTACGAGAGTGATGCAGAGGCTTAAGCGAGTGATGCAGAGGCTTAAGAAAATGATGCAGAGGCTCAAAAGAGGGAAGCAGAGGCTCAAGTGAGGGAAGCAGAGGCACAAGATAGGGATGCAAAGGCTCTTGAGAGTGACGCAGAAGCTCATGAGAGGGATGCAGAGGCTTAAGAGATTGATGCAAAGGCTCACGTGAGGGATGCAGAGGCTCATGTGAGAGATGCAGGAGTTCAAGAGAGTGATGCAGAGGCTCAAGAGAGGGATGCAGAGGCTCAAGTGAGGGATGAACAGGTACATGAGAGGGATGCAGAGGCTCTTGGGAGTGATGCAGAGGCTCAAGAGAGGGATGCAGAGGCTCAGGAGAGTTATTCAGAGGCTTACGAGAGTGATGCAGAGGCTCAGGAGAGTTATTCAGAGGCTTACGAGAGTGATGCAGAGGCTTCCGCGAGTGATGCATAGGCTTAAGAAAGTGATGCAGAGGCTCAAAAGAGGGATGCAGAGGATTTAAAGGGTGTTGCAGAGGCTCAAAAGATTGATGCCGAGGCTGAAGAGAGTGTTGCAGAGGCTTAAGAGAGGGATGCAGAGGCTCAAGAGAGGGATGTAGAGGCTTAAGAGAGTGATGCAGAGGCTGAAGCGAGTGTTGCAGAGGCTTAAGAGAGGGATGCAAAGGCTCAAGAGAGTGATGCAAAGGCTCAAGAGAGTAATCCAGAGGCTTATGAGAGGGATGCAGAGGCTCAAGAGAGGGATGTAGAGGCTCAAGAGAGTGATGCAGAGGCTCAAGAGAGTGATGCAGAGGCGTATAAGAGAAATGCAGAGGCTTAAGAGAGGGATGCAGAGGCTCAAGCGAATGATGCAGGGGCTCAAGAGAATGATGCAGAGGCTTAAGAGAGGGATGCAGAGGATCAAGAGAGTGATGCAGAGGCTTAAGAGAGGAATGCAGAGGCTGAAGAGAATGATGCAAAGGCTTAAGAGAAGGATGCTGAGGCTGAAGAGAGTGTTGCAGAGGCTCAAGAGAATGGTGCTTAGGTCTTAAGGCTTAAGGCTTAAGAGAGGGATGCAGAGGCTCAAGAGAGTGATGGAGAGGCTCAGGAGAGTGATGCAGAGGCTCAACAGAGTGATTCAGAAGCTTACAAGAGTGATGCAGAGGCTTAAGAGAGTGATGCAGAAGCTTAAGAGAGGGATGCAGAGGCTCAAGAGAAGGATGCAGAGGCTCAAGAGAGGGATGCAGGGGCTCAAGAGACGGATGCAGAGGCTCAAGTGAGGGAAGCAGAGGCACAAGAGAGGGATGCAGAGGCTCTTGAGAGTGACCCAGAGACTCAAGAGAGGGATGCAGACACTCATGAGAGGGATGCAGGAGTTCAAGTGAGTGATGCAGAGGCTCAAGAGAGGGATGCAGAGGCTCAAGTGAGGGATGAAGAGGCACAAGAGAGGGATGCAGAGGCTCTTGGGAGTGATGAAGAGGCTCATGAGAAGGATGCAGAGGCTCAAAAGAGTGATTCAGAGGCTTACGAGAGTGATGCAGAGACTTACGAAAGTGATGCAGAGGCTCAAAAGAGGGATGCAGAGGCTTAAAAGGGTCATGCAGAGGATCAAGAGAGGGAAGCAGAGGCTTAAGAGACATCGCTGCTCTCAGTAATTGGCATATTTTCTGTATAAAAACTCGTAATTTCAAATTGGGAATACGTGCAGAGAGCCCGAATTTGGCTTCAAAATATGGCTCAAGCGTCAAAATTGGGATGTTTGGAATATTTTGAAAACTGCAGGGAGGGTTTGGGCAGAATGTGATCCATCGCCGCTTTCAGTAAATGGCATATTTTCGGTATAAAAAGTCGTAATTTCAATCTGCGAATACGTGCAGAGAGCCAGAAATTTAATCCAAAATATGATTCAAGCGGGGAACTTGGGATGTTTTGGATATTTTGAAAACTGAAGGGAGGATTTGGGCAGAATGTGATCCATCGCCGTTTTCAGTAATTGGCATATTTTTGGTATAAAAAGTCGTATTTTCAAACTGCGAATACGTGCAGAGAGCCAGAAGTTGGCTTCAAAATATGGCTCAGGGGTCGAATTTGGAATGTTTGGGATATTTTGAAAACTGCAGGGAGGGTTTGGGTAAAATGTGACCCATCGCCGCTCTCAGTAATTAGCATATTTTCAGTATAAAAATTGTAATTTCAAACTGCGAATACAGGTAGAGAGCCAGAATTTGGCTCCACAATATGGCTCAAGGGTCGAATTTGAGATGTTTGGGATATTTTGATAACTGTAGAGGATTTTGGGCAAAATGTGATCCTTCGCCGCTCACAGTAATTGGCATTATTTCGGTATAAAAAGTCGAAATTTCCAACTGCTAATACGTGCAGAGAGAAGGAATTTTGCTCCAAAATATGGCTCAAGAGTCGAATTTGGGATGTTTGCGATATTTTGAAAACAGCGTGGAGGGTTTGGTCAAAATGTGATCCATCGGCGCTCTCAGTAATTGGCATATTTTCGGTATAAAAAGTCGAAATTTCTAACTGCGAATATGTGCAGAGAGCCAGAATTTGGCTCCAAAATATGGCTCAAGGGTCGAATTTGGGATGTTTAGGATATATTGAAAACTGCAGAAAAGGTTTAAGCAAAATGTGATCCATCGCAGTTTTAGTAATTAGCATAGTTTCGGTATAAAAAGTCATAATTTCAAACTGCGAATACATGCAAAGAGCCAAAATTTGGCTCCAAAACATGGCTCAAGGATCGAATTTGGGATGTTTGGGATATTTTGAAAACTGCAGGCAGGGTTTGGGCAAAATGTGATCCATCGCTGCTTTCAGTAATTGGCATACTTTCGGTATAAAAATTCGTAATGTCAAACTGCGAATACGTGCAGAGAGCCAGAATTTGGCTCCAAAATATGGCTCAAGCGTCGAATTTGGGACATTTGGGATATTTTGAAAACTTGGGGGGGGGAGGACAAAATGTGAACCATCGCTGCTTTCAGTAATTAGCATATTTTTAGTATAAAAAGTCGTAAATACAAACTGCGAATACGTACAAAAAGTCGAAATTTCAAACTGCTAATAAGTGCAGGGAGCCACAATTTGGCTCCAAAATATGGATCAAGCGTCAAATTTGCGATGTTTGGGATATTTTGAAAACTGCAGGGAGGTTTTGGGCAAAATGTGACCCATCGCCACTCTAAGTAATTGGCATATTTTCGGTACAAAATGGCGTAATTTCAAACTGCGAATACGTGCAGAGAGCCCGAATTTGACTTCAAAATATGGCTCACGGGTCAAATTTGGGATGTTTGGGATATTTTGAAAACTGCAGAGAGGGTTCGGGCAAAATGTGACCCATCGCCCCTTTCAGTAATTGGCATATTTTCGGTAAAAAAGTCGTAATTTCAAACTGCGAATACATGCAGAAAGCCAAAATTTGGCTCCAAAGCATGGCTCAAGTGTCGAATTTGGGATGTTTGGGATATATAGAAAACTGCAGGGAGGGTTTGGGCAAAATGTGATGAATCGCCGCTTTCAGTAATTTGCATATTTTCAGTATAAAAAGTCGTAATTTAAACCGGGGAATACGTGCAGAGAGCCAGAATTTGCCTCCAAAATATGGCTCAAGGGTGGAATTTGGGATGTTTGGGATAATTTGAAAAATGCAAGGGGGGTTTGGGCAAAATGTGACCCATCGCTGCTTTCAGTAATTGGCATATTTTTGGTATAAAATGTAGTTTGAAACTGTAAAAACGTGCAGAGAGCCATAATTTGGCTCCTAAATATGGCTCAAGGGTCGAATTAGAACACTCTCTTCAGCCTCTGCATCACGGTCTTAAGCCTCTGCCTCCCTCTCCTGATCATCTGCATCACTCTCGTAAGCCTCTGCATCACTTTCTTGAGCCTCTGCATAACTCTCTTGAACATCTGCATCAATCTCTTCAGCCTCTGCATCCCTCGCTTGAGCCTCTGCAACACTCTCTTCAGCCTGCATAACTCTCTTAAACCTCTGAATCCCTCTCTAGAGGCCTCTGCATCACTCTCTCGAGCCTCTGCATCACTCTCTTGATCCTCTGCATCACTCTCTTGAGTCTTGACTGAGAGGCAATATTTTGACCTTTATAATCCCCTTTTCCTTTATGTGATTTAAACAAAATATCATCGAATTAGGCAATATTTTGCCGTTTTTTCACGTTTTTGTGAATTTTCAGTTTATTGTTATTATTTCATTAAATATACGAGAAAAATTATGCAAACACATAATTGATCAGACTATAAGCTTAAATACTTAATTTTCAATCATCTATTTGTTTCTCGTTAAAATACTGAGTAAGATATTGAAAAGGGGAGAAGTTCTGTTTTTATTGCATATATCGACGTTTCAGCCGGATTAGAACGGTTTTACGTGTACATCTTCCATCGGTAATATAAACCGAAAATCAGGAACATTTTAGTTAATTCTAATGAAAACACACTGATTTTTATCATTTGCATTGGAAGCAACATCTTTATACATCTTTTCTAGGGTCTAAAAAACACGAAACCTCGCCTTATGATTCGAAGTTAAACTTCGAATCCCATATTTGGCATAATAATGACTTTTTCACGTTTTTCATGTAGTTTGATATTACGTAAATATATTAATTTTTACCAATATTTCGATACTATTTCATGTAGTATCACGATACGTGATTTGGCCTTCAAATCTCAGATTTTCGCATAATATTGCATTTTAAGCAAGTTTTCTTGCATTTTGTTTCGTACTAAAAATCATCGAATTCAGCAATATTTTGACGTTTATCATCCCCCTTTTCCTTTATGTGATATAAACAAAATATCATCGAATTAGGCAATATTTTATTGATTTTCCACGTTTTTGTGAATTTTCAGTTTATTGCTATTAATTCATTAAATATACGATCAAAATGATGCAAACACATAATTGATTAGAAATTAACCTTAAACACTTCATTTTCAATCAACTATTTGTTTCTCGTTAAAATACTGAGTAAGATATTGGAAAGGGGAGAAATTCTGTTTTTATTGCATATATCGACGTTTCAGCCGGATTAGAGCGGTTTTACGTGTACATCTTCCATCGGTAATATAAACGGAAAATCAGGAACATTTCAGTTAATTCTAATGAAAACACATTGATTTTTATCATTTGTATTTGAAACAAAATTGTCATATGTCTTTTCTTGGATCTAAATAATACGAAACCTCGCTCAATGATTTGAAGTTAAAATCCTCAAATATGGTAATATAGTGACTTTTTTCACGTTATTCATGTAATGTGATTTTACGTAAATATATTCGTTTTTACCAATATTTCGATACTACTTCATGTTTTCTCACGATATGTGATTTGGCCTTCAAATCTCAGAATTTCACAAAATATTGCATTTTAAGCAAGTTTTCTTGCATTTTGTTTTGTACTGAAAATCATCGAATTTAGCAAAATTTTGACCTTTATCATCCCCTTTTCCTTTATGTGATTTAAACAAAATATCATCGAATTAGGCAATATTTTGCCGTTTTTCCACGTTTTTGTGAATTTTCAGTTTATTGTTATTAATTAATTAAATATACGATAAAAATGATGCAAACACATAATTGATTAGATAATATCCTTAAATACTTCATTTGCAATCAATTATTTGTTTCTCGTTAAAATCCTGAGTAAGATATTGAAAAGGAGAGAAGTTCGGTTTTTATTGCATATATCGACGTTTCAGCCGGAATAGAGCGGTTTTACCCTCTTGACCCTCTGCATCCCTCTCTTGAGCCTCTGCACCACTCTCTTAAGCCTCTGCATCACTCTCGTAAGCCTCTGCATCACTCTCTTCAGCCTCGCTATCACTCTCTTGAGCCCCTGCATCCCTCTATTGAGCCTCTGCATCACTCGTGAGCCTCTGCATCACACTCTTAAGCCTCTACATCCCTCTTTTGAGCTTCTGCATCACTTTCTTAGGCCTCTGCATCCCTTTCTTGAGCCTCTGCATCTCTCTCTTGAACTCCTGCATCCATCTCATGAGCCTTTGCATCCCTCTCTTGAGCCTTTGCATCACTCGCTTAAGCCTCTGCATCCCTCTCTTGAGCCTGTGCATCACTCTCAAGAATCTCTGCATCCCTCTCTAGTGCCTCTGCATCCCTCTCTTTAGCCTCTGCACCCCTCTCTTGAGCCGCTGCATCCCTCTCTTAAGCCTCTGCATCACTCTCTTAAGCCTCAGCATCCCTCTCTTGAGCCTTTTGCAGCACTCGTATGAGCCTCTGCATCATTCTCTTGAGCCTCTGCATCCCTTTCTTAAGCTTCTGCATCACTCTCTTGAGCCTCTGCATCCCTCTATTAAGCCTCTGCATCACTCTTTTGAGCCCCTGCATCCCTCTCTTGAGCCTCTGCATCACTCTCATGAGCCTCTGCATCACTCTCTCGAGCCCCTGCATCCCTCTCTTGATCCTCTACATCAGTCTCTTGAGCCTCTGCATCATTCTCTTGAGCCTCTACATCCTTCTCTTAAGCCTCTACATCATTCTCTTGAGCCCCTGCATCACTTTCTTCAGCCTCTGCATCACTCTCTTAAGCCTCTGCATCACTCTCTTCAGCCTCTGCATCACTCTCTTGAGCCTCTGCATCACTCTCTTAAACCTCTGCATCCCTCTCTTGATCCTCTGCATCAGTCTCTTGAGCCTCTGCATCGTTCTCTTGAGCCTCTACATCCTTCTCCTAAGCCTCTAAATCATTCTCTTGAGCCCCTGCATCACTCTCTTGAGCCTCTGCATCACTCTCTTAATCCTCTGCATCTCTCCCTTCAGCCTCTGCATCACTCTCTTGATCCTCTGCATCACTCACTTGAGCCTCTGTATCATTCTCTTGAGCCTGTGCCTCCCTCTCTTATGCCTCTACATCATTCTCTTTAGCCTCTGCATCCCTCTCTTGAGCCTTTGCATCAGTCTCTTGAGCCTCTGCATTCCTCTCATGAGCTTCTGCATCACTCTTAAGTGCCTCTGCATCTTTCTCGTGTGCCTCTGCATCCCGCACTTTAGCCTCTGCTTCCCTCTCTTGAGCCTCTGCATCCCTCTCTTGAACCTCTGCAAACTCTCTTCAGCCTCTGCATCACTCTCATAAGCATTTGCATCACACTCTTAAGCCTCTCATCACTCTCGTAAACCTCTGAATCACTCTCCTCAGCTTCTCTATCACTCTCTTGAGCCCCTGCATCCCTTTATTGAGCCTCTGCATCTTTCTCGTGAGACTGTGCATCACACTCTTTTGAGCCTCTGCATCTCTCTTTTGAACTCCTGCATCCATCTCATGCGCCTTTGCATCCCTCTCATGAGCCTTTGCATCACTCGCTTAAGCCTCTGCATCCATCTCTTGAACCTCTGCATCACTCTCAAGAGCCTATGCATCCCTCTCCTGTGCCTCTTCATCCCTCACTTGAGCCTCTGCATCCGTCTTTTGAGCCCCTGCATCCCTCTCTTGAGCCTCTGCATCCCTCTCTTGAGCCTCTGCATCCCTCTCTTGAGCCTCTGCATCCCTCTCTTAAGCCTCTGCATCACTCTCTTAAGCCTCTGCTTCACTCTCATAAGCCTCTGAATCACTCTCTTGAGCCTCTGCATCCCTCTCTTGAGCCTCTGCATCACTCACTTCAGGCTCTGCATCCCTTTTTTGAGCCTATGCATCACTTTCCTAAGCCTCTGCATCCCTTTCTTGAGCCTCTGCATCACTCTCTTGAACTCCTGCATCCCTTTTTTGAGCCTATGGATCACTTTCTTAAGCCTCTGCATCCCTTTCTTGAGCATCTGCATCACTCTCTTGAACTCCTGCATCCCTCTCATCAGCCTCTGCATCCGTCATCTGAGCTTTTGCATCACTCTGTTAAGAATCTGCATCCCTCTCTTGAGCCTCTGCGTCACTCCCAAGAGCCTCTGCATCCCTCTTTTGTGCCTCTGCATCCCTCACTTGAGCCTCTGCATCCCTCTCTTGAGGCAGTGCATCCCTCTCTTGAGCCTCTGCATTTCTCTCTTAAGCCTCTGCATCACTCTCTTAAGCCTCTGCATCACTCTCGTAAGCCTCTGAATCACTCTCTTGAGCCTCTGCATCCCTCTCTTGAACTCCTGCATCCCTCTCATTAGCCTCTGCTGCCCTCTCTTGAACCTTTGCATGACTCTCTTAAGCCTCTGCATCCCTCTCTTGAGCCTCTGCATCCTTCTCCTGGGCCTCTGCATCACTCTCTAGAGATTCTGCATCACTCTCTTGAGCCCCTGCATCCCTCTCTCAAGCCTCTGCATCACCCTCTTCAGCCTCTGCATCACTCTCTTAAGCCTCTGCCTTTCTCTCTTGAGCCTCTGCATCACTCTCTTGAGCCTCTGCATCCCTCTATGGAGCCTCAGCTTCCCTCTCTTGAGGCTTTTGAAACACTCTGTTGAACCTTTGCATCACTCTCTTGAGCCTCTGCATCATTCTCTTGAGCCTCTACATCCTTCTCGTAAGCCTCTACATCGTTCTCTTGAGCCCTTACATCACTCTCTTGAGCCTCTGCATCTCTCTCTTCAGCCTCTGCATCACTCTCTTGATCCTCTGCATCACTTTCTTGATCCTCTGCATCAATCTCTTGAGCCTCTGCATCCCTCTCTTAAGCCTCTACATCATTCTCCTGAGCCTTTGCATCCCTCTCTTGAGCGTTTGCACCACTCTCTTCAGCCTCTGCATCACTCTCGTAAGCCTCTGCATCATTCTCTTAAGCCTCTCATCACTCTCGTAAACCTCTGAATCACTCTCTTCAGCCTCTCTATCACTCTCTTGAGCCCCTGCATCCCTTTATTGAGCCTCTGCATCACTCTCGTGAGCCTCTGCATCACTCTCTTAAGCCTCTGCATCCCTCTTTTGAGCCTCTGCATCACTTTCTTAAGCCTCTGCATCCCTTTCTTGATCCTCTGCATCTCTCTCTTGAACTCCTGCATCCATCTCATGAGCCTTTGCATCCCTCTCTTCAGCCTTTGCATCACTCGCTTAAGCCACTGCATCCTTCTCTTGAGCCTCTGCATCACTCTCAAGAGCCTCTGCATCCCTCTCATGTGCCTCTGCATCCCTCACTTGAGCCTCTGCATCCCTCTCTTGAGCCCCTGCATCCCTCTCTTGAGCCTCTGCATCCCTCGCTTGAGCCTCTGCATCCCTCTCTCACGCCTCTTCATCACTCTCTTATGCCTCTGCATCACTCTCGTAAGCCTCTGAATCACTCTCTTGAGCCTAGGCATCCCCTCTCTTAACCCTCTGCAACACTCTCTTCACCCTCTGCATCACTCTCTTGTGCCTCTTCATCCCTCACTTGAGCCTCTGCATCCCTCTCTTGAGCACTGCATCCCTCCCTTGAGTCTCTGCATCCCTCTTTTGATCCTCTGCATCCCTCTCTTAAGCCTCTGCATCACTCTGTTAAGCCTCTGCATCACTCCCGTAAGCCTCCGAATCACTCTGTTGAGCTTCTGCATCCCTCTCTTGAGCCTCTGAATCACTCTCTTCAGCCTCTGCATCCTTCTCTTGAGCCTCTGCATCACTCTCTTGAGCCTCTGCATCACTCGCTTCAGCCTCTGCATCCCTCTCTTGATCCTCTGCATCACTCTCTTGAGCCTCTGCATAACTCTCTTAAGCCTTGCAATCTCTCCCTTCAGCCTCTGCATCACTCTTTGGAGCCTCTGCAGCCCTCTCTGGAGCCTCAGCATCCCTCTCGTGAGCCTCTGCAGCACTCTCTTGAGCCTCTTCATCATTCTCTTGAGCCTCTGCATCCCTCTCTTAAGCCTCTGCACCATTCTCTTGAGCCTTTGCATCCCTCTCTTAAGCCTCTGCATCACTCTCTTGAGCCTCTGCATCCCTCTCTTGAACTCCTGCATACCTCTCATGAGCCTCTGCATCCCTCTCTTGAACCTTTGCATCACTCTCTTAAGCCTCTGCATCCCTCTCTTGAGCCTCTACATCACTCTCAAGAGCCTATGCATCCCTCTCTTGTGCCTCTTCATTCCTCACTTGAGCCTATGCATCCCTTCCTTGAGCCTCTGCATCCCTCTCTTGAGCCTCTGCATCCCTCTCTTAAGCCTCTGCATCACTCTGTTAAGCCTCTGCATCACTCTCGTAAGCCTCTGAATCTCTCTGTTGAGCTTCTGCATCCCTCTCTTGAGCCTCTGAATCACTCTGTTGAGCTTCTGCATCCCTCTCTTGAGCCTCTGCATCACTCTCTTCAGCCTCTGCATCCTTCCCTTGAGCCTCTGCATCACTCTCTTGAACTTCTGCATCAGTCTCTGTAGCCTTTGCATCACTATCTTGAGCCTCTGCATCACTCTTTTGAGCCTCTACATCCCTCTCTTAAGCCTCTGCAACACTCTCTTCAGCCTCTGCATCACTCTCTTAAGCCTCTGAATCCGTCTCTTGATCATCTGCATCACTCGCGTAAGCCACTTCATCCCTCTCTTCAGCCTCTGCAACACTGTCTTCAGCCTCTGCATCACTCTCTTAAACCTCTGAATCCCTCCCTTGAGGCCTCTGCATCACTCTCTTGAGCCTCTTTATCGCTCTCTTGAGCCTCTGTATCCCTCTCGTAAGCCTCTGCATGACTCTCTTAAGCCTCTGCATCACTCTCGTAAGCCTCTGAATCACTCTCTTGAGCCTCTGCATCCCTCTCTTCAACTCCTGCATCCCTTTCATGAGCCTCTACATCCCTTTCTTGAGACTTTGCACCACTCTCTTAAGCCTCTGCATCCCTCACTTGAGCCTCTGCATCACTCTCAAGAACCTCTGCATCCCTCTCTTGTGTCTCTGCATCCCTCACTTGAGCCTCTGTATCCCTTTCTTGAGCCCCTGCATCCCTCTCCTGAACATCTGCATCCCTCTCTTGAGCCTCTGCATCCCTCTCTTGAGCCTCTGCATCCCTCTCTTGGGCCTCTGCATCCCTCTCTTGAGCATCTGCATCCCTCTCCTAAGAGTCTGTATCACTCTCCTAAGCCTCTGCATCACTCTCTTAACCCTCTGAATAACTCTTTTGAGCCTCTGCATCACTCTGATGAGCCCTTGCATCCCTCTTTCAAGCTTCTGCATCACTCTCTTGAGCCTCTGCATCACCCTCTTAAGCCTCTGCATTACTCTCTTGAGCCTCTGCAACCCTCTCCTAAGCCTCTGTCTCACTCTCTTAAGCATCTGCATCACTCTCTTGAGCCTCTGCATCCCTCTCTTGAGCCTCTGCAACACTCTCTTCAGCCTCTGCATCACTCTCCTAAGCCTCTGAATCCCTCTCTTGAGGCCTCTGCCTAACTCTCTCGAGCCTCTGCATCACTCTCTTGATTCTCTGCATCCCTCTCCTGAGCCTCTGCATCACTCTCGTAAGCCTCTGAATCACTCTCTTGAGCCTCTGCATCACTCTCTTGAGCCCCTGCATCCCTCTCTTGAGCCTCTGCTTCACTTTCTTAAGCCTCTGCATCCCTCTCTTAAGCCTCTGCATCCTTCTCGTGAGCCTCTGCATCCCTCTCTTGATTCTCTGCATCCCTCTCTTAAGCCTCTGCATCACTCTCTTAAGCCTCTGCATCACTCTCGTAAACCTCTGAATCACTCTGTTCAGCCTCTGCATCACTCTCTTGAGCCTCTACATATATCTCTTGAGCCTCTGCATCCCTCTCTTAAGCCTATGCATCACTCTGTTGAGCCTTTACATCAATCTCTTGAGCCTCTGCATCCTTCTCTTATGCCTCTGCAACACTTTCTTCAGCCTCTGCAACACTCTCTTAAGCCTCTGCATCCTTCTCTTGAGCCTCTGCATCCCTCTCTTAAGCCTCTGCAACACTCTCTTCAGCCTCTGCATCACTCTCTTGAGCCTTTGCATCACTCTCTTGAGCCTCTGCATCCCTCTATTAAAAGTCTGCAACACTCACTTCAGCATCTGCATCACTCTCTTAAGCCTCTGCATCCCTTTTTTTGAGCCTCTGCATCACTTTCTTAAGCCTCTGCATTTGAGGCATAAGAGAGGGATGCAGAGGCTCAAGAGAGTGATGCAGAGGCTCAAGAGAGGGATGCAGAGGCAGAAGAGAGAGATGCAGAGGCTTAAGAGAGTGATGCAGAGGTTCAAGAGAGTGATGCAGAGGCACAAGAGAATGATGTAGAGGCTTAAGAGAGGGATGCAGAGGCTGAAGAGAATGATGCAGAGGCTAAAGAGAGGGATGCAGAGGCCGAAGAGAATTATGCAGAGGCTTAAGAGAGGGATGCAGAGGCTGAAGAGAATGATGCCGAGGCTTAAGAGAGGGATGCAGAGGCTCAAGAGAGTGATAGAGAGGCTCAAGAGAGTGATGCAGAGGCTGAACAGAGTGATTCAGAGGCTTACGAGAGTGATGCAGAGGTATAAGAGAGTAATGCAGAGGCTCAAGAGAGGGATGCAGGGGCTCAAGAGAGGGATGCAGAGGCTCAAGTGAGGGAAGCAGAGGCACAAGATAGGGATGCAGAGGCTCTTGAGAGTGACGCAGAGGCTCAAGAGAGGGATGCAGAGGCTTAAGAGAGTGATGCAAAGGCTCAAGTGAGAGATGCAGAAGCTCATGTGAGGGATGCAGGAGTTCAAGAGAGTGATTCAGAGGCTCAAGAGAGGGATGCAGAGGCTCAAGTGAGGGATGAAGAGACACAAGAGAAGGATGCAGAGGCTCTTGGGAGTGATGCAAAGGCTCAAGAGAGGGATGCAGAGGCTCAAGAGAGTGATTCAGAGGCTTACGAGAGTGATTCAGAGGCTTAACAGAGTGATGCAGAGGATCAAGAGAGGGAAGCAGAGGCTTAAGAGAGTGATGCAGAGGCTGAAGAGAGTGATTCAGAGGCTTACAAGAGTGATGCAGAGAATCAAGAGAGTTTTGAAGAGGCTCTAGAGAGTTATGCAGAGGCCTCAAGAGAGTGATTCGGAGGCTTAAGAGAGTGATGCAGAGTCTAAAGAGAGTGATGCAGTGGCTCAAGAGAGGGATGCAGAGGCTCAAGAGAGTGATGCCAAGGCACACGAGAGTGAGGCAGAGGCTTAGGAGAGGGATGCAGAGGTTTAAGAGAGTAATGCAGAGGCTTAAGAGGGTGAAGCAGAGGCTCAAGAGAGTGATGCAGAGGCTTGAGAGAGGGATGCAGGGGCCGAAGAGAGTGATTCAGAGGCTTAAGAGAGTGATGCAGAGGCCTAAGAGAGTGATTCAGAGGCTTACGAGAGTGATGCAGAGGCCTAAGAGAGTGATGCAGAGGCTTAAGAGAGGGATGCAGAAGCTCAAGACAGTGATTCAGAGGCTTACGAGAGTGATGCAGAGGCTTAAGCGAGTGATGCAGAGGCTTAAGAAAGTGATTCAGAGGCTCAAAAGAGGGAAGCAGAGGCTCAAGTGAGGGAAGCAGAGGCACAAGATAGGGATGTAGAGGCTCTTGAGAGTGACGCAGAGGCTCATGAGAGGGATGCAGAGGCTCAAGAGAGTGATTCAGAGGCTTGCGAGAGTGATGCAGAGGCTTAAGAGAGTGATGCAGAGGCTTAAGAAAGTGAAGCAGTGGCTCAAGAGAGGGATGCAGGGGCTCAAGAGAGTGATGCAGAGGCTCAAGAGAGTGATTCAGAGGCTTACGAGAGTGATGCAGAGGCTCAGGAGAGGGATGCAGAGGCTCAGGATAGTGATGCCAAGGCATAAGAGAGTGAGGCAGAGGCTTAGGAGAGGGATGCAGAGGTTCAAGAGAGTAATGCAGAGGCTTAAGAGGGTGATGCAGAGGCTCAAGAGAGTGATGCAGAGGCTTGAGAGAGGGATGCAGGGACTCAAGAGAGTGATGCAGAGGCTCATGAGAATGATTCAGAGGCTTAAGAGAGTGATGCAGAGGCTTAAGAGAGTGATGCAGAAGTTTAAGAGAGGGATTCCAGAGGCTCAAGAGAGGGATGCAGAGTCCCAAGAGAGGGATGCAGAGGCTCAGGAGAGGGATGCAAAGGCTCAAGTGAGGGATGCAGAGGCACAAGAGAGGGATGCAGAGGCTCTTGAGAGTGATGTTGAGGCTCAAGAGAGGGATGCAGAGGCTTAAGAGAGTGATGCAAAGTCTTAAGAGAGGGATGCAGAGGCTCATGAGAGGGATGCAGAAGTTCAAGAGAGGGATGCAGAGGTTCAAGAGAGTGATTCAGAAGCTTAAGAGAGGGATGCAGAGGCTCAAGAGAATGATGCAGAGGCTTAAGAGAGGGATGCAGAGGCGGAAGAGAATGATGCAGAGGCTTAAGAGAGGGATGCAGAGGCTCACGAGAGTGATAGAGAGGCTCAAGAGAGTAATAGAGAGGCTCAAGAGAGTGATGCACAGGCTGGACAGAGTGATTCAGAGGCTTACGAGAGTGATGGAGAGGATTAAGAGAGTGATGCAGAGGCTCAAGAGAGTGATGCAGAGGATCAAGAGAGGGAAGCAGAGGCTTAAGAGAGTGATGCAGAGGCTGAAGAGAGTGATGCAGAGGCTCTAGAGAGTGATGCAGAGGCTCAAGTGAGTGATTCAGAGGCTTACGAGAGTGATGCAGAGAATCAAGAGAGTGATGCAGAGGCTCGAGATAGGCAGAGGCCTCAAGAGAGGGATTCAGAGGCTTAGGAGAGTGATGCAGAGGCTGTAGAGAGTGTTGCAGAGGCTCAAGAGAGGGATGAAGAGGCTGAAGAGAGTGATGCAGATGCTTAAGAGAGTGAGACAGAGGCTTAGGAGAGGGTTGCAGAGGCTCAAGAGAGTAATGCAGAGGCTCAAAAGAGTGATTCAGAGGGTTAAGAGAGTGATGCAGAGGCTTAGGAGAGTGATACAGAGGCTTAGGAGAGGGATGCAGATGCTCAAGAGAGGGATGCAGAGGCTCAAGAGAGGGATGAAGAGGCTCAAGAGAGGGATGCAGGGGCTCAAGAGAGGGATGCAGATGTTCAGGAGAGGGATGCAGGGGCTCAAGAGAGGGATACAGAGGCTCAAGTGAGGGATGCAGAGACACAAGAGAGGGATGCAGAGGTTCTTGAGAGTGATGCAGAGGCTCAGGAGAGGGATGCTGAGGCTCAAGTGAGGGATGCAGAGGCACAGGAAAGGTATGCAGAGGCCCTTGAGAGTAATGCAGGGGCTCGAGAGAGGGATGCAGAGGCTTAAGAGAGTGATGCAAAGGCTCAAGAGAGGGATGCAGAGGCTAGTGAGCGGGATGCAAGAGTTCAAGAGAGGGATGCAGAGGCTCAAGAGAGTGTTGCAGAGGCTTAAGAGAGGGATGAAGAAGCTCAAGCGAGGGATGCAGAGGCTCAAGAGAGGGCTGCAGGGGCTCAAGAGAGGGATGCAGAGGCTCAAATGAGGGATGCAGAGGCACAAGAGAGTGATTCAAAAGCTTACGAGAGTGATGCAGAGGCTTAAGAAAGTGAAGCAGTGGCTCAAAAGAGGGATGCAGAGGCTTAAAAGGGTGATACAGAGGCTCAAGAGAGTGATGCAGAGGCTCAAGAGTGGGATACAGGGGCTCAACAGAGTGATGCAGAGGCTCAAGAGAGTGATTCAGAGGCTTACGAGAGTAATACAGAGGCTTATGAGAGTGATGCAGAGGCTGAAGAGAGTGATGCAGAGGATCAAGAGAGTGATTCAGAGGCTTACGAGAGTGATGCAGAGAATCTAGAGAGTGATGCTTACTCAGTATTTTAACGAGAAACAAATAGTTGATTGAAAATTAAGTATTTAAGGTTATTTTCTAATCAATTGTGTGTTTGCATCATTTTTATCGTATATATATGAATTAATACCCATGGACTGAAAATTCACAAAAACGTGGAAAACGGCAAAATATTGCCTAATTCGATCATATTTTCTTTAAATCACATCAAGGAAAAGGAGATGATAAACGTCAAAATATTGCTATATTCGATGATTTTTAGTACAAAACAAAATGCAAGAAAACTTGCTTAAATACTTCATTTTCAACCATCTATTTGTTTCTCGTTAAAATAATGAGTAAGATATTGAAAAGGGGAGAAGTTCTGTTTTTATTGCATATATCGACGTTTCAGCCGGATTTAAGCGGTTTTACGTGTACATCTTCCATCGGTAATATAAACCGAAAAGCAGGAACATTTTAGTTAATTTTAATGAAAACACATTGATTTTTATTATTTGTATTGGAAGCAACATCTTTATACGTATTTTCTAGGGTCTAAAAAATACGAAACGTCGCTCTATGATTCGAAGTTAAAATCCTCAAATTTGGCATAATAATGACTTTTTCACGTTTTTCATGTAGTTTGATATTACGTAAATATATTCATTTTTACCAATATTTCGATACTATTTCATGTAGTATCATGGTATGTGATTTGGCCTTCAAATCTCAGATTTTCGCATAATATTGCATTTTAAGCAGGTTTTCTTGCATTTTGTTTGTTACTAAAAATCATCGAATTCAGCAATATTTTGACGTTTATCATCCCCTTTTCCTTTAAGTGATATAAACAAAATATCATCGAATTAGGCAATAATTTGCTGTTTTTCCACGTTTTTGTGAATTTTCAGTTTATTGTTATTAATTCATTTAATATACGATAAAAATGATGCAAACATAATTGATTAGATAATATCCTTAAATACTTCATTTGCAATCAACTATTTGTTTCTCGTTAAAATCCTGAGTAAGATATTGAAAAGGAGAGAAGTTCGGTTTTTATTGCATATCTCGACGTTTCAGCCGGAATAGAGCGGTTTTACCCTCTTGACCCTCTGCATCCCTCTCTTGAGCCTCTGCACCACTCTCTTAAGCCTCTGCATCACTCTCGTAAGCCTCTGCATCACTCTCTTAAGGCTCTGCATCACTCTCGTAAACCTCTGAATCACTCTCTTCAGCTTCTCTATTACTCTCTTGAGTCCCTGCATCCCTCTATTGAACCTCTGCATCACTCTCGTGATCCTCTGCATCACACTCTTAAGCCTCTACAACCCTCTTTTGAGCTTCTGCATCACTTTCTTAGGCCTCTGCATCACTTTCTTGAGCCTCTGCATCTCTCTCTTGAACTCCTGCTTCCATCTCATGAGCCTTTGCATCCCTCTCTTGAGGCTTTGCATCACTCGCTTAAGCCTCTGCATCCCTCTCTTGAGCCTGTGCATCACTCTCAAGAGTCTCTGCATCCCTCTCTAGTGCCTCTGCATCCCTTTCTTTAGCCTCTGCACCCCTCTCTTGAGCCTCTGCATCCCTCTCTTAAGCCTCTGCATCACTCTCTTAAGCCTCTGCATCACTCTCGTAAGCCTCTGAATCACTCTCTTGAGCCTCTGCATCCCTCTCTTCAACTCCTGCATCCCTTTCATGAGCCTCTACATCCCTTTCTTGAGACTTTGCACCACTCTCTTAAGCCTCTGCATCCCTCACTTGAGCCTCTGCATCACTCTCAAGAACCTCTGCATCCCTCTCTTGTGTCTCTGCATCCCTCACTTGAGCCTCTGTATCCCTTTCTTGAGCCCCTGCATCCCTCTCCTGAACATCTGCATCCCTCTCTTGAGCATCTGCATCCCTCTCTTGAGCCTCTGCATCCCTCTCTTGGGCCTCTGCATCCCTCTCTTGAGCATCTGCATCCCTCTCCTAAGAGTCTGTATCACTCTCCTAAGCCTCTGCATCACTCTCTTAACCCTCTGAATAACTCTTTTGAGCCTCTGCATCACTCTGATGAGCCCTTGCATCCCTCTTTCAAGCTTCTGCATCACTCTCTTGAGCCTCTGCATCACCCTCTTAAGCCTCTGCATTACTCTCTTGAGCCTCTGCAACCCTCTCCTAAGCCTCTGTCTCACTCTCTTAAGCATCTGCATCACTCTCTTGAGCCTCTGCATCCCTCTCTTGAGCCTCTGCAACACTCTCTTCAGCCTCTGCATCACTCTCCTAAGCCTCTGAATCCCTCTCTTGAGGCCTCTGCCTAACTCTCTCGAGCCTCTGCATCACTCTCTTGATTCTCTGCATCCCTCTCCTGAGCCTCTGCATCACTCTCGTAAGCCTCTGAATCACTCTCTTGAGCCTCTGCATCACTCTCTTGAGCCCCTGCATCCCTCTCTTGAGCCTCTGCTTCACTTTCTTAAGCCTCTGCATCCCTCTCTTAAGCCTCTGCATCCTTCTCGTGAGCCTCTGCATCCCTCTCTTGATTCTCTGCATCCCTCTCTTAAGCCTCTGCATCACTCTCTTAAGCCTCTGCATCACTCTCGTAAACCTCTGAATCACTCTGTTCAGCCTCTGCATCACTCTCTTGAGCCTCTACATATATCTCTTGAGCCTCTGCATCCCTCTCTTAAGCCTATGCATCACTCTGTTGAGCCTTTACATCAATCTCTTGAGCCTCTGCATCCTTCTCTTATGCCTCTGCAACACTTTCTTCAGCCTCTGCAACACTCTCTTAAGCCTCTGCATCCTTCTCTTGAGCCTCTGCATCCCTCTCTTAAGCCTCTGCAACACTCTCTTCAGCCTCTGCATCACTCTCTTGAGCCTTTGCATCACTCTCTTGAGCCTCTGCATCCCTCTATTAAAAGTCTGCAACACTCACTTCAGCATCTGCATCACTCTCTTAAGCCTCTGCATCCCTTTTTTTGAGCCTCTGCATCACTTTCTTAAGCCTCTGCATTTGAGGCATAAGAGAGGGATGCAGAGGCTCAAGAGAGTGATGCAGAGGCTCAAGAGAGGGATGCAGAGGCAGAAGAGAGAGATGCAGAGGCTTAAGAGAGTGATGCAGAGGTTCAAGAGAGTGATGCAGAGGCACAAGAGAATGATGTAGAGGCTTAAGAGAGGGATGCAGAGGCTGAAGAGAATGATGCAGAGGCTAAAGAGAGGGATGCAGAGGCCGAAGAGAATTATGCAGAGGCTTAAGAGAGGGATGCAGAGGCTGAAGAGAATGATGCCGAGGCTTAAGAGAGGGATGCAGAGGCTCAAGAGAGTGATAGAGAGGCTCAAGAGAGTGATGCAGAGGCTGAACAGAGTGATTCAGAGGCTTACGAGAGTGATGCAGAGGTATAAGAGAGTAATGCAGAGGCTCAAGAGAGGGATGCAGGGGCTCAAGAGAGGGATGCAGAGGCTCAAGTGAGGGAAGCAGAGGCACAAGATAGGGATGCAGAGGCTCTTGAGAGTGACGCAGAGGCTCAAGAGAGGGATGCAGAGGCTTAAGAGAGTGATGCAAAGGCTCAAGTGAGAGATGCAGAAGCTCATGTGAGGGATGCAGGAGTTCAAGAGAGTGATTCAGAGGCTCAAGAGAGGGATGCAGAGGCTCAAGTGAGGGATGAAGAGACACAAGAGAAGGATGCAGAGGCTCTTGGGAGTGATGCAAAGGCTCAAGAGAGGGATGCAGAGGCTCAAGAGAGTGATTCAGAGGCTTACGAGAGTGATTCAGAGGCTTAACAGAGTGATGCAGAGGATCAAGAGAGGGAAGCAGAGGCTTAAGAGAGTGATGCAGAGGCTGAAGAGAGTGATTCAGAGGCTTACAAGAGTGATGCAGAGAATCAAGAGAGTTTTGAAGAGGCTCTAGAGAGTTATGCAGAGGCCTCAAGAGAGTGATTCGGAGGCTTAAGAGAGTGATGCAGAGTCTAAAGAGAGTGATGCAGTGGCTCAAGAGAGGGATGCAGAGGCTCAAGAGAGTGATGCCAAGGCACACGAGAGTGAGGCAGAGGCTTAGGAGAGGGATGCAGAGGTTTAAGAGAGTAATGCAGAGGCTTAAGAGGGTGAAGCAGAGGCTCAAGAGAGTGATGCAGAGGCTTGAGAGAGGGATGCAGGGGCCGAAGAGAGTGATTCAGAGGCTTAAGAGAGTGATGCAGAGGCCTAAGAGAGTGATTCAGAGGCTTACGAGAGTGATGCAGAGGCCTAAGAGAGTGATGCAGAGGCTTAAGAGAGGGATGCAGAAGCTCAAGACAGTGATTCAGAGGCTTACGAGAGTGATGCAGAGGCTTAAGCGAGTGATGCAGAGGCTTAAGAAAGTGATTCAGAGGCTCAAAAGAGGGAAGCAGAGGCTCAAGTGAGGGAAGCAGAGGCACAAGATAGGGATGTAGAGGCTCTTGAGAGTGACGCAGAGGCTCATGAGAGGGATGCAGAGGCTCAAGA
Organism: Procambarus clarkii; assembly: GCF_040958095.1. Classification (NCBI taxonomy): domain Eukaryota; kingdom Metazoa; phylum Arthropoda; class Malacostraca; order Decapoda; family Cambaridae; genus Procambarus; species Procambarus clarkii. Next base: position 29,191,989 of record NC_091187.1, read on the forward strand.
GAGTGATTCAGAGGCTTGCGAGAGTGATGCAGAGGCTTAAGAGAGTGATGCAGAGGCTTAAGAAAGTGAAGCAGTGGCTCAAGAGAGGGATGCAGGGGCTCAAGAGAGTGATGCAGAGGCTCAAGAGAGTGATTCAGAGGCTTACGAGAGTGATGCAGAGGCTCAGGAGAGGGATGCAGAGGCTCAGGATAGTGATGCCAAGGCATAAGAGAGTGAGGCAGAGGCTTAGGAGAGGGATGCAGAGGTTCAAGAGAGTAATGCAGAGGCTTAAGAGGGTGATGCAGAGGCTCAAGAGAGTGATGCAGAGGCTTGAGAGAGGGATGCAGGGACTCAAGAGAGTGATGCAGAGGCTCATGAGAATGATTCAGAGGCTTAAGAGAGTGATGCAGAGGCTTAAGAGAGTGATGCAGAAGTTTAAGAGAGGGATTCCAGAGGCTCAAGAGAGGGATGCAGAGTCCCAAGAGAGGGATGCAGAGGCTCAGGAGAGGGATGCAAAGGCTCAAGTGAGGGATGCAGAGGCACAAGAGAGGGATGCAGAGGCTCTTGAGAGTGATGTTGAGGCTCAAGAGAGGGATGCAGAGGCTTAAGAGAGTGATGCAAAGTCTTAAGAGAGGGATGCAGAGGCTCATGAGAGGGATGCAGAAGTTCAAGAGAGGGATGCAGAGGTTCAAGAGAGTGATTCAGAAGCTTAAGAGAGGGATGCAGAGGCTCAAGAGAATGATGCAGAGGCTTAAGAGAGGGATGCAGAGGCGGAAGAGAATGATGCAGAGGCTTAAGAGAGGGATGCAGAGGCTCACGAGAGTGATAGAGAGGCTCAAGAGAGTAATAGAGAGGCTCAAGAGAGTGATGCACAGGCTGGACAGAGTGATTCAGAGGCTTACGAGAGTGATGGAGAGGATTAAGAGAGTGATGCAGAGGCTCAAGAGAGTGATGCAGAGGATCAAGAGAGGGAAGCAGAGGCTTAAGAGAGTGATGCAGAGGCTGAAGAGAGTGATGCAGAGGCTCTAGAGAGTGATGCAGAGGCTCAAGTGAGTGATTCAGAGGCTTACGAGAGTGATGCAGAGAATCAAGAGAGTGATGCAGAGGCTCGAGATAGGCAGAGGCCTCAAGAGAGGGATTCAGAGGCTTAGGAGAGTGATGCAGAGGCTGTAGAGAGTGTTGCAGAGGCTCAAGAGAGGGATGAAGAGGCTGAAGAGAGTGATGCAGATGCTTAAGAGAGTGAGACAGAGGCTTAGGAGAGGGTTGCAGAGGCTCAAGAGAGTAATGCAGAGGCTCAAAAGAGTGATTCAGAGGGTTAAGAGAGTGATGCAGAGGCTTAGGAGAGTGATACAGAGGCTTAGGAGAGGGATGCAGATGCTCAAGAGAGGGATGCAGAGGCTCAAGAGAGGGATGAAGAGGCTCAAGAGAGGGATGCAGGGGCTCAAGAGAGGGATGCAGATGTTCAGGAGAGGGATGCAGGGGCTCAAGAGAGGGATACAGAGGCTCAAGTGAGGGATGCAGAGACACAAGAGAGGGATGCAGAGGTTCTTGAGAGTGATGCAGAGGCTCAGGAGAGGGATGCTGAGGCTCAAGTGAGGGATGCAGAGGCACAGGAAAGGTATGCAGAGGCCCTTGAGAGTAATGCAGGGGCTCGAGAGAGGGATGCAGAGGCTTAAGAGAGTGATGCAAAGGCTCAAGAGAGGGATGCAGAGGCTAGTGAGCGGGATGCAAGAGTTCAAGAGAGGGATGCAGAGGCTCAAGAGAGTGTTGCAGAGGCTTAAGAGAGGGATGAAGAAGCTCAAGCGAGGGATGCAGAGGCTCAAGAGAGGGCTGCAGGGGCTCAAGAGAGGGATGCAGAGGCTCAAATGAGGGATGCAGAGGCACAAGAGAGTGATTCAAAAGCTTACGAGAGTGATGCAGAGGCTTAAGAAAGTGAAGCAGTGGCTCAAAAGAGGGATGCAGAGGCTTAAAAGGGTGATACAGAGGCTCAAGAGAGTGATGCAGAGGCTCAAGAGTGGGATACAGGGGCTCAACAGAGTGATGCAGAGGCTCAAGAGAGTGATTCAGAGGCTTACGAGAGTAATACAGAGGCTTATGAGAGTGATGCAGAGGCTGAAGAGAGTGATGCAGAGGATCAAGAGAGTGATTCAGAGGCTTACGAGAGTGATGCAGAGAATCTAGAGAGTGATGCTTACTCAGTATTTTAACGAGAAACAAATAGTTGATTGAAAATTAAGTATTTAAGGTTATTTTCTAATCAATTGTGTGTTTGCATCATTTTTATCGTATATATATGAATTAATACCCATGGACTGAAAATTCACAAAAACGTGGAAAACGGCAAAATATTGCCTAATTCGATCATATTTTCTTTAAATCACATCAAGGAAAAGGAGATGATAAACGTCAAAATATTGCTATATTCGATGATTTTTAGTACAAAACAAAATGCAAGAAAACTTGCTTAAATACTTCATTTTCAACCATCTATTTGTTTCTCGTTAAAATAATGAGTAAGATATTGAAAAGGGGAGAAGTTCTGTTTTTATTGCATATATCGACGTTTCAGCCGGATTTAAGCGGTTTTACGTGTACATCTTCCATCGGTAATATAAACCGAAAAGCAGGAACATTTTAGTTAATTTTAATGAAAACACATTGATTTTTATTATTTGTATTGGAAGCAACATCTTTATACGTATTTTCTAGGGTCTAAAAAATACGAAACGTCGCTCTATGATTCGAAGTTAAAATCCTCAAATTTGGCATAATAATGACTTTTTCACGTTTTTCATGTAGTTTGATATTACGTAAATATATTCATTTTTACCAATATTTCGATACTATTTCATGTAGTATCATGGTATGTGATTTGGCCTTCAAATCTCAGATTTTCGCATAATATTGCATTTTAAGCAGGTTTTCTTGCATTTTGTTTGTTACTAAAAATCATCGAATTCAGCAATATTTTGACGTTTATCATCCCCTTTTCCTTTAAGTGATATAAACAAAATATCATCGAATTAGGCAATAATTTGCTGTTTTTCCACGTTTTTGTGAATTTTCAGTTTATTGTTATTAATTCATTTAATATACGATAAAAATGATGCAAACATAATTGATTAGATAATATCCTTAAATACTTCATTTGCAATCAACTATTTGTTTCTCGTTAAAATCCTGAGTAAGATATTGAAAAGGAGAGAAGTTCGGTTTTTATTGCATATCTCGACGTTTCAGCCGGAATAGAGCGGTTTTACCCTCTTGACCCTCTGCATCCCTCTCTTGAGCCTCTGCACCACTCTCTTAAGCCTCTGCATCACTCTCGTAAGCCTCTGCATCACTCTCTTAAGGCTCTGCATCACTCTCGTAAACCTCTGAATCACTCTCTTCAGCTTCTCTATTACTCTCTTGAGTCCCTGCATCCCTCTATTGAACCTCTGCATCACTCTCGTGATCCTCTGCATCACACTCTTAAGCCTCTACAACCCTCTTTTGAGCTTCTGCATCACTTTCTTAGGCCTCTGCATCACTTTCTTGAGCCTCTGCATCTCTCTCTTGAACTCCTGCTTCCATCTCATGAGCCTTTGCATCCCTCTCTTGAGGCTTTGCATCACTCGCTTAAGCCTCTGCATCCCTCTCTTGAGCCTGTGCATCACTCTCAAGAGTCTCTGCATCCCTCTCTAGTGCCTCTGCATCCCTTTCTTTAGCCTCTGCACCCCTCTCTTGAGCCTCTGCATCCCTCTCTTAAGCCTCTGCATCACTCTCTTAAGCCTCTGCTTCCCTCTCTTGATCCTCTGCATTACTCTCTTGAGCCTCTGCAATTCCTCTCTGGACCCTCAGCATCCCTCTCTTGAGCCTTTTGCAGCACTCTTTTGAGCCTCTGCATCATTCTCTTGAGCCTCTGCATCCCTTTCTTAAGCTTCTGCATCACTCTCTTGAGCCTCTGCATCCCTCTATTAAGCCTCTGCATCACTCTTTTGAGCCTCTGCATCCCTATCTTGAGCCTCTGCATCACTCTCATGAGCCTCTGCATCTCTCTCTCGAGCCTATGCATAACTCTCTAGAGCCTCTGCATCACTCTCCTAAACCTCTGCATCCCTCTCTTGATCCTCTGCATCAGTCTCTTGAGCTTCTGCATCATTCTCTTGAGCCTCTACATCCTTCGCTTGAGCCTCTACATCATTCTCTTGAGCCCCTGCATCACTTTCTTCAGCCTCTGCATCACTCTCTTAAGCCTCTGCATCACTCTCTTCAGCCTCTGCATCACTCTCTTGAGCCTCTGCATCACTCTCTTAAACCTCTGCATCCCTCTCTTGATCCTCTGCATCAGTCTCTTGAGCCTCTGCATCGTTCTCTTGAGCCTCTACATCCTTCTCTTAAGCCTCTACATCATTCTCTTGAGTCCCTGCATCACTCTCTTGAGCCTCTGCATCACTCTCTTAAGCCTCTGAATTTCTCTCTTGTGCCTCTGCATCACTCTCTTGAGCCTCTGCATCCCTCTCTGGAGCCTCAGCATCCCTCTCTTGAGCCTTTTGCAGCAATCTGTTGAGCCTTTGCATCACTCCCTTGAGCCTCTGCATCATTCTCTTGAGCCTATACATCCTTTTCTTAAGCCTCTACATCATTCTCTTGACTCCCTGCATCACTCTCGTGAGCCTCTGCATCACTCTTTTAAGCCTCTGCATCTCTCTCTTCAGCCTCTGCATCACTCTCTTGATCCTCTGCATCACTCTCTTGAGCCTCTGCATCAATCTCTTGAGCCTCTGCATCCCTCTCTTAAGCCTCTACATCATTCTCCTGAGCATTTGCATCCCTCTCTTGAGTGTTTGCATCACTCTCCTAAGCCTCTGCATTCCTCTCATGAGCCTCTGCATCACTCTCAGGTGCCTCTGCATCTTTCTCTTGTGCCTCTGCATCCCTTACTTTAGCCTCTGCATCCCTCTCTTGAGCCTCTGCATCCCTCTCTTGAGCCTCTGCACCACTCTCTTCAGCCTCTGCATCACTCTCGTAAGCCTCTGCATCATTCTCTCAAGCCTCTCATCACTCTCGTAAACCTCTGAATCACTCTCTTCAGCCACTCTATCACTCTTTTGAGCCCCTGGATCCCTTTATTGAGCCTCTGCATCACTCTCGTGAGCCTCTGCATCAATCTCGTGAGCCTCTGCATCACTCTCTTAAGCCTCTGCATCCCTCTTTTGAGCCTCTGCATCACTTTTTTAAGCCTCTGCATCCCTTTCTTGATCCTCTGCATCTCTCTCTTGAACTCCTGCATCCATCTCATGAGCCTTTGCATCCCTCTCTTGAGCCTCTGCATCACTCTCAAGAACCTCTGCATCCCTCTCTTATGCCTCTGCATCCCTCACTTGAGACTCTGCAGCCCTCTCTTGTGCCTCTGCATCCCTCTATCAAGCCTCTTATGTCTCTGCATCACTCTCGTAAGCCTCTGAATCACTCTCTTGAGCCTCTGCATCACTCTCTTCAGGCTCTGCATATCTTTTTTGAGCCTATGCATCACTTTATTAAGCCTCTGCATCGCTTTCTTGAGCCTCTGCATCACTCTCTTGAACTCCTACATCCCTCGCATGAGCCTCTGCATCCCTCTCCTGAGCCTCTGCATCCCTCATCTGAGCTTTTGCATCACTCGCTTAAGAATCTGCATCCCTCTCTTGAGCCTCTGCGTCACACTCAAGAGCCTCTGCATCCCTCTCTTGTGCTTCTGCATCCCTCACATGAGCCTCTGCATCCCTCTCTTGAGGCAGTGCATCCCTCTCTTGAGCCTCTGCATTTCTCTCTTGAACTCATGCATCCCTGTCATTAGCCTCTGCATCCCTCTCTTGAACCTTTGCATCACTCTCTTAAGCCTCTGCATCCCTCTCCTGAGCCTCTGCATCCCTCTCTAGAGCCTCTGCATCCTTCTCCTGGGCCTCTGCATCCCTCTCTTGAGCCTATGCATCCCTCTCTTGAACCTTTGCATCACTCTCTTAAGCCTCTGCATCCCTCTCCTGAGCCTCTGCATCCCTCTCTAGAGCCTCTGCATCTTTCTCCTGGGCCTCTGCATCCCTCTCTTGAGCCTATGCATCCCTCTCCTACGTCTCTGCATCACTCTCTTGAGCCTTTGCATCACTCTCTTGAGCCCCTGCATCTCTCTCTCAAGCCTCTGCATCACCCTCTTCAGCCTCTGCATTACTCTCTTGAGCCTCAGCATCCCTCTCCTAAGCATCCGCATAACTCTCTCGAGCCTCTACATCACCCTCTTGATTCTCTGCTACACTCTCATAAGCCTCTGAATCACTCTCTTGACCCTCTGCATCCCTTTCTTAAGCCTCTGCATCCCTCTCCTAAGCCTCTGCATCACTCTCTTAAGCCTCTGCATCACTCTCTAGAGCCTTCGCATCACTTTCTTCAGCCTCTGCATCACTCACTAAAGCCTCTGCTTCCCTCTCTTGATCCTCTGCATCACTCTCTTGAGCCTCTGCATCACTCTCTTGATCGTCTGCATCACTCTCTTGAGCCTCTGCATCACTCTCCTGAGCCTCTCTACCACTCTATTGAGCCTCTGCATCGCTCTCTTGAACCTCTGCATCACTCTCTTAAGACTCTGCATCCCTCTCTTGATTCTCTGCATCACTCTCTTCAGGCTCTGCATCCCTTTTTGAGCCTATGCATCACTTTTTTAAGCCTCTGCATCCCTCTCATCAGCCTCTGCATCTGTCATCTGAGCTTTTGCATCACTCTGGTAAGAATCTGCATCCCTCTCCTGAGCCTCTGCGTCACTCTCAAGAGCCTCTGCATCCCTCTCTTGTGCCTCTGTATCCCTCACTTGAGCCTCTGCATCCCTCTCTTAAGGCAGTGCATCCCTCTCTTGAGCCTCTGCATTTCTCTCTTAAGCCTCTGCATCATTCTCTTAAGCCTCTGCATCACTCTCGTAAGCCTCTGAATCACTCTCTTGAGCCTCTGCATCCCTCTCTTGATCTCCTGCATCCCTCTCATCAGCCTCTGCTTCCCTCTCTTGAACCTTTGCATCACTCTCTTAAGCCTCTGCATCCCTCTCCTGAGCCTATGCATCCCTCTCTTTAGCCTCTGCATCCTTCTCCTGGGCCTCTGCATCCCTCTCTTGAGCCTCTGCATCCCTCTCTTAAGTCTCTGCATCACTCTCTTGAGCCACTGCATTCCTCTCTCAAGCCTCTGCATCACACTCTTCAGCCTCTGCATCACTCTCTTAAGCCTCTGCCTTTCTCTCTTGAGCCTCTGCATCACTCTCTTGAGCCTCTGCATCCCTCTCTGGAGCCTCAGCATCCCTCTCTTGAGCCTTTTGCAGCACTCTGTTGAGCCTCTGCATCACTCTCGTAAGCCTCTGCATCATTCTCTTAAGCCTCTCATCACTCTCGTAAACCTCTGATCACTCTCTTCAGCCTCTCTATCACTCTCTTGAGCCCCTGCATCCCTTTCTTGAGCCTTTGCATCATTCTCTTAAGCCTCTGCATTCCTCTCATGAGCCTCTGCATCACTCTCAAGTGCCTCTGCATCTTTCTCTTGTGCCTCTGCATCTTTCTCTTGTGCCTCTGCATCCCTCACTTTAGCCTCTGCATCCCTCTCTTGAGATTCGGCATCCCTCTATTTAGCCTCTGCACCACTCTCTTCAGCCTCTGCATCACTCTCGTAAGCCTCTGCATCATTCTCTTAAGCCTCTCATCACTCTCGTAAACCTCTGAATCACTCTCTTCAGCCTCTCTATCACTCTCTTGAGCCCCTGCATCCCTTTATTGGGCCTCTGCATCACTCTCGTGAGCATCTGCCTCACTCTCTTAGGCCTCTGCATCCCTCTTTTGAGCCTCTGCATCACTTTCTTAACCATCTCTCTCTTGAACTCCTGCATCCATCTCATGAGCCTTTGCATCCCTCTCTTGAGCCTTTGCATCACTCGCTTAAGCCTCTGCATCCCTCTCTTGAGCCTCTGCATCACTCTCAAGAGCCTCTGCATCCCTCTCATGTGCCTCTGCATCCCTCACTTGAGCCTCTGCATCCCTCTCTTGAGCCTCTGCATCCCTCTCTTAAGCCTCTGCATCACTCTCTTAAGCCTCTGCATCACTCTCGTAAGCCTCTGAATCACTCTCTTGAGCCTCTGCATTCCTCTCTTGAGCCTCTGCATCACTCTCTTCAGACTCTGCATATCTTTTTTGAGCCTATGCATCACTTTATTAAGCCTCTGCATCCCTTTCTTGAGCCTCTGCATCACTCTCTTCAACTCCTGCATCCCTCTCATGAGCCTCTGCATCCCTCTCATGAGCCTCTGCATCCCTCTCATGAGCCTCTGCATCCCTCATCTGAGCTTTTGCATCACTCGCTTAAGAATCTGCATCCATCTCTTGAGCCTCTGCGTCACTCTCAAAAGCCTCTGCATCCCTCTCTTGAGCCTCTGCATCCCTCACATGAGCCTCTGCATCCCCCTCTTGAACTCCTGCATCCCTCTCATTAGCCTCTGCATCCCTCCCTTGAACCTTTGCATCATTCTCTTAAGCCTCTGCATCCCTCTCCTGAGCCTCTGCATCCCTCTCTAGAGCCTCTGCATCCCTCTCTCAAGCCTCTGCATCACCCTCTTCAGCCTCTGCATTACTCTCTTGAGCCTCAACATCCCTCTCCTATGCCTCCGCATAACTCTCTCGAGCCTCTACATCACCCTCTTGATTCTCTGCATCACTCTCTGAAGCCTCTGCATCACTCTCTAGAGCCTCTGCATCACTTTCTTCAGCCTCTGCATCACTCTCTTAAGCCTCTGCTTCCCTCTCTTGATCCTCTGCATCACTCTTTTGAGCCTCTGCATCACTCTCTTGAGCCTCTGCATCACTCTCAAGAGCCTCTGCATCCCTCTCTTGTGCCTCTGCGTCCCTTACCTGAGCCTCTGCATCCCTCTCTTGAGCCCCTGCATCCCTCTCTTGAGCCTCTGCATCCCTCGCTTGAGCCTCTGCATCCCTCTCCTAAGCCTCTGCATCACTCTCTTAAGCCTCTGCATCACTCTCGTAAGCCTCTTAATCACTCTCTTGAGCCTCTGCATCCATCTCTTGAGCCTCTGCATCACTCTCAAGAGCCTCTGCATCCCTCTCTTGTGCCTCTGCGTCCCTTACCTGAGCCTCTGCATCCCTCTCTTGAGCCCCTGCATCCCTCTCTTGAGCCTCTGCATCCCTCGCTTGAGCCTCTGCATCCCTCTCCTAAGCCTCTGCATCACTCTCTTAAGCCTCTGCATCACTCTCGTAAGCCTCTTAATCACTCTCTTGAGCCTCTGCATCCATCTCTTGAGCCTCTGCATCACTCCCTTCAGGCTCTGCATCCCTTTTTTGAGCCTATGCAACATTTTCTAAAGCCTCTACATCCTTTTCTAGAGCCCCTGCATCACTCTCTTAAGCCTCTGCAACACTCTCTTCAGCCTCTGCATCACCCTCTTAAGCCTCTGCATCCCTCTCTTGACCATCTGCATCACTCTCGTAAGCCTCTGCATCACTCTCTTGAGCCTCTGCATAACTCTCTTGAGCCTCTGCATCACTCTCTTGAGCCTCTGCACCCTCTTTTAACCCTCTGCATAACTCGCTTAAGCCTCTGCATCACTCTCTTATGCCTCTGAATCACTCTCTTGAGACTGCATAACTCTCTTGAGCCCCTGCATCCCTCTCTTGAGCCTCTGCATCCCTCTCTTGAGCCTCTGCATCCCTCTCTTAAGCCTCTGCATTACTCTCTTAAGCCTCTGCATCACTCTCGTAAGCCTCTGAATCACTCTCTTGAGCCTCTGCATTCCTCTCTTGAGCCTCTGCATCACTCTCTTCAGGCTCTGCATATCTTTTTTGAGCCTATGCATCACTTTATTAAGCCTCTGCATCCCTTTCTTGAGCCTCTGCATCACTCTCTTCAACTCCTGCATCTCTCTCATGAGCCTCTGCATCCCTCATCTGAGCTTTTGCATCACTCGCTTAAGAATCTGCATCCATCTCTTGAGCCTCTGCGTCACTCTCAAGAGCCTCTGCATCCCTCTCTTGTGCCTCTGCATCACTCACATGAGCCTCTGCATCCCTCTCTTGAACTCCTGCATCCCTCTCATTAGCCTCTGCATCCCTCCCTTGAACCTTTGCATCACTCTCTTAAGCCTCTGCATCCCTCTCCTGAGCCTCTGCATCCCTCTCTAGAGCCTCTGCATCCTTCTCCTGGGCCTCTGCATCTTTCTCTTGAGCCTCTGCATTCCTCTCTTAAGTCTCTGCATCACTCTCTTGAGCCTTTGCATCACTCTCTTGAGCCCCTGCATCCCTCTCTCAAGCCTCTGCATCACCCTCTTCAGCCTCTGCATTACTCTCTTGAGCCTCAACATCCCTCTCCTATTCCTCTGCATAACTCTCTCGAGCCTCTACATCACCCTCTTGATTCTCTGCATCACTCTCTTAAGCCTCTGCATCACTTTCTTCAGCCTCTGCATCACTCTCTTAAGCCTCTGCTTCCCTCTCTTGATCCTCTGCATCACTCTTTTGAGCCTCTGCATCACTCTCTTGAGCCTCTGCATCACTCTCAAGAGCCTCTGCATCCCTCTCTTGTGCCTCTGCGTCCCTCACCTGAGCCTCTGCATCCCTCTCTTGAGCCCCTGCATCCCTCTCTTGAGCCTCTGCATCCCTCTCCTAATCCTCTGCATCACTCTCTTAAGCCTCTGCATCACTCTCGTAAGCCTCTTAATCACTCTCTTGAGCCTCTGCATTCATCTCCTGAGCCTCTGCATCACTCCCTTCAGGCTCTGCATCCCTTTTTTGAGCCTATGCATCATTTTCTTAAGCCTCTACATCCTTTTCTAGAGCCCCTGCATCACTCTCTTGAGCCTCTGCATCCCTCTCCTTAGCCTCTGCAACACTCTCTTCAGCCTCTGCATCACTCTCTAAAGCTTCTGCATCCCTCTCTTGACCATCTGCATCACTCTCGTAACCATCTGCATCACTCTCTTGAGCCTCTGCATAACTCTCTTGAGCCTCTGCATCACTCTCTTGATCCTCTGCATCACTCTCTTGAGCCTCTGCATCAATCTCTTGAGCCTCTGCATCCCTCTCTTAAGCCTCTACATCATTCTCCTGAGCCTTTGCATCCCTCTCTTGAGCGTTTGCATTACTCTCTTAAGCCTCTGCATTCCTCTCATGAGCCTCTACATCACTCTCAGGTGCCTCTGCATCTTTCTCTTGTGCCTCTGCATCCCTTACTTTAGCCTCTGCATCCCTCTCTTGAGCCTCTGCATCCCTCTCTTGAGCCTCTGCACCACTCTCTTCAGCCTCTGCATCACTCTCGTAAGCCTCTGCATCATTCTCTTAAGCCTCTCATCACTCTCGTAAACCTCTGAATCACTCTCTTCAGCCACTCTATCACTCTTTTGAGCCCCTGCATCTCTTTATTGAGCCTCTGCATCACTCTCTTAAGCCTCTGCATCCCTCTTTTGAGCCTCTGCATCACTTTTTTAAGCCTCTGCATCCCTTTCTTGATCCTCTGCATCTCTCTCTTGAACTCCTGCATCCATCTCATGAGCCTTTCCATCCCTCTCTTGAGCCTTTGCATCACACGCTTAAGACTCTGCATCCCTCTCTTGAGCCTCTGCATCACTCTCAAGAGCCTCTGCATCCCTCTCTTGTGCCTCTGCATCCCTCACTTGAGACTCTGCATCACTCTCTTGCGCCTCTGCATCACTCTCTCAAGCCTCTTCATCACTCTCTTATGCCTCTGCATCACTCTCGTAAGCCTCTGAATCACTCTCTTGAGCCTCTGCATCACTCTTTTCAGGCTCTGCATATCTTTTTTGAGCCTATGCATTACTTTATTAAGCCTCTGCATCCCTTTCTTGAGCCTCTGCATCACTCTCTTGAACTCCTACATCCCTCGCATGAGTCTCTGCATCCCTCTCCTGAGCCTCTGCATCCCTCATCTGAGCTTTTGCATCACTCGCTTAAGAATCTGCATCCCTCTCTTGAGCCTCTGCGTCACACTCAAGAGCCTCTGCATCCCTCTCTTGTGCTTCTGCATCCCTCACATGAGCCTCTGCATCCCTCTCTTGAGGCAGTGCATCCCTCTCTTGAGCCTCTGCATTTCTCTCTTGAACTCCTGCATCCCTCTCATTAGCCTCTGCATCCCTCTCTTGAACCTTTGCATCCCTCTGTTAAGCCTCTGCATCCCTCTCCTGAGCCTCTACATCCTTCCCTAGAGCCTCTGCATCCTTCTCCTGGGCCTCTTCATCCCTCTCTTGAGCCTATGCATCCCTCTCTTAAGTCTCTGCATCACTCTCTTGAGCCTTTGCATCACTCTCTTGAGCCCCTGCATCCCTCTCTCAAGCCTCTGCATCACCCTCTTCTGCCTCTGCATTACTCTCTTGAGCCTCAGCATCCCTCTCCTAAGCCTCTGCATAACTCTCTCGAGCCTCTACATCACCCTCTTGATTCTCTGCTACACTCTTATAAGCCTCTGAATCACTCTCTTGACCCTCTGCATCCCTTTCTTAAGCCTCTGCATCCCTCTCCTAAGCCTCTGCATCACTCTCTTAAGCCTCTGCATCACTCTCTAGAGCCTTTGCATCACTTTCTTCAGCCTCTGCATCACTCTCTTAAGCCTCTGCTTCCCTCTCATGATCCTCTGCATCACTCTCTTGAGCCTCTGCATCACTCTCTTGATCGTCTGCATCACTCTCTTGAGCCTCTGCATCACTCTCTTGAGCCTCTCTATCACTCTATTGAGCCTCTGCATCGCTCTCTTGAACCTCTGCATCACTCTCTTCAGGCTCTGCATCCCTTTTTGAGCCTCTGCATCACTCTCTTGAACGCCTGCATCCCTCTCATCAGCCTCTGCATCTGTCATCTGAGCTTTTGCATCACTCTGGTTAGAATCTGCATCCCTCTCCTGAGCCTCTGCGTCACTCTCAAGAGCCTCTGCATCCCTCTCTTGTGCCTCTGTATCCCTCACTTGAGCCTCTGCATCCCTCTCTTAAGGCAGTGCATCCCTCTCTTGAGCCTCTGCATTTCTCTCTTAAGCCTCTGCATCATTCTCTTAAGCCTCTGCATCACTCTCGTAAGCCTCTGAATCACTCTCTTGAGCCTCTGCATCCCTCTCTTGATCTCCTGCACCCATCTCATTAGCCTCTGCTTCCCTCTCTTGAACCTTTGCATCACTCTCTTAAGCCTCTGCATCCCTCTCCTGATCCTATGCATCCCTCTCTTGAGCCTCTGCATCCTTCTCCTGGGCCTCTGCTTCCCTCTCTTGAGCCTCTGCATCCCTCTCTTAAGTCTCTGCATCACTCTCTTGAACTTCTGCATCACTCTCTTGAGCCACTGCATTCCTCTCTCAAACCTCTGCATCACCCTCTTCAGCCTCTGCATCACTCTCTTAAGCCTCTGCCTTTCTCTCTTGAGCCTCTGCATCACTCTCTTGAGCCTCTGCATCCCTCTCTGGAGCCTCAGCATCCCTCTCTTGAGCCTTTTGCATCACTCTGTTGAGCCTCTGCATCACTCTCGTAAGCCTCTGCATCATTCTCTTAAGCCTCTCATCACTCTCGTAAACCTCTGATCACTCTCTTCAGCCTCTCTATCACTCTCTTGAGCCCCTGCATCCCTTTCGTGAGCCTTTGCATCATTCTCTTAAGCCTCTGCATTCCTCTCATGAGCCTTTGCATCACTCTCAAGTGCCTCTGCATCTTTCTCTTGTGCCTCTGAATCCCTCACTTTAGCCTCTGAATCACTCTCTTCAGCCTCTCTATCACTCTCTTGAGCCCCTGCATCCCTTTATTGAGCCTCTGCATCACTCTCGTGAGCATCTGCCTCACTCTCGTAAGCCTCTGCATCCCTCTTTGAGCCTCTGCATCACTTTCTTAACCATCTCTCTCTTGAACTCCTGCATCCATCTCATGAGCCTTTGCATCCCTCTCTTGAGCCTTTGCATCACTCGCTTAAGCCTCTGCATCCCTCTCTTGAGCCTCTGCATCACTCTCAAGAGCCTCTGCATCCCTCTCATGTGCCTCTGCATCCCTCACTTGAGCCTCTGCATCCCTCTCTTGAGCCTCTGCATCCCTCTCTTGAGCCTCTGCATCCCTCACATGAGCCTCTGCATCCCCCTCTTGAACTCCTGCATCCCTCTCATTAGCCTCTGCATCCCTCCCTTGAACCTTTGCATCACTCTCTTAAGCCTCTGCATCCCTCTCCTGAGCCTCTGCATCCCTCTCTAGAGCCTCTGCATCCTTCTCCTGGGCCTCTGCATCTTTCTCTTGAGCCTCTGCATTCCTCTCTTAAGTCTCTGCATCACTCTCTGAGCCTTTGCATCACTCTCTTGAGCCCCTGCATCCCTCTCTCAAGCCTCTGCATCACCCTCTTCAGCCTCTGCATTACTCTCTTGAGCCTCAACATCCCTCGCCTATGCCTCCGCATAACTCTCTCGAGCCTCTACATCAACCTCTTGATTCTCTGCATCACTCTCTTAAGCCTCTGCATCACTCTCTAGAGCCTCTGCACCACTTTCTTCAGCCTCTGCATCACTCTCTTAAGCCTCTGATTCCCTCTCTTGATCCTCTGCATCACTCTTTTGAGCCTCTGCATCACTCTCTTGAGCCTCTGCATCACTCTCAAGAGCCTCTGCATCCCTCTCTTGTGCCTCTGCGTCCCTCACCTGAGCCTCTGCATCCCTCTCTTGAGCCCCTGCATCCCTCTCTTGAGCCTCTGCATCCCTCTCTTGAGCCCTCTGCATTCCTCTCTTGAGCCTCTGCCTCACTCTATTCAGGCTCTGCATATCTTTTTTGAGCCTATGCATCACTTTATTAAGCCTCTGCATCCCTTTCTTGAGCCTTTGCATCACTCTCTTCAACTCCTGCATCCCTCTCATGAGCCTCTGCATCCCTCTCATGAGCCTCTGCATCCCTCATCTGATCTTTTGCATCACTCGCTTAAGAATCTGCATCCATCTCTTGAGCCTCTGCGTCACTCTCAAGAGCCTCTGCATCCCTCTCTTGTGCCTCTGCATCACTCACATGAGCCTCTGCATCCCTCTCTTGAACTCCTGCATCCCTCTCATTAGCCTCTGCATCCCTCTCCTGAGCCTCTGCATCCCTCTCTAGAGCCTCTGCATCCTTCTCCTGGGCCTCTGCATCTTTCTCTTGAGCCTCTGCATTCCTCTCTTAAGTCTCTGCATCACTCTCTTGAGCCTTTGCATCACTCTCTTGAGCCCCTGCATCCCTCTCTCAAGCCTCTGCATCACCCTCTTCAGCCTCTGCATTACTCTCTTGAGCCTCAACATCCCTCTCCTATGCCTCCGCATAACTCTCTCGAGCCTCTACATCACCCTCTTGATTCTCTGCATCACTCTCTTAAGCCTCTGCATCACTCTCTAGAGCCTCTGCATCACTTTCTTCAGCCTCTGCATCACTCTCTTAAGCCTCTGCTTCCCTTTCTTGATCCTCTGCATCACTCTTTTGAGCCTCTGCATCACTCTCTTGAGCCTCTGCATCACTCTCAAGAGCCTCTGCATCCCTCTCTTGTGCCTCTGCGTCCCTCACCTGAGCCTCTGCACCCCTCTCTTGAGCCCCTGCATCCCTCTCTTGAGCCTCTGCATCCCTCTCTTGAGCCTCTGCATCCCTCTCCTAAGCCTCTGCATCAATCTCTTAAGCCTCTGCATCACTCTCGTAAGCCTCTTAATCACTCTCTTGAGCCTCTGCATTTATCTCTTGAGCCTCTGCATCACTCCCTTCAGGCTCTGCATCCCTTTTTTGAGCCTATGCATCATTTTCTTAAGCCTCTACATCCTTTTCTAGAGCCCCTGCATCACTCTCTTTAGCCTCTGCATCCCTCTCTTAAGCCTCTGCAACACTCTCTTCAGCCTCTGCATCACTCTCTTAAGCCTCTGCATCCCTCTCTTGACCATCTGCATCACTCTCGTAAGCATCTGCATAACTCTCTTGAGCCTCTGCATCACTCTCTTGAGCCTCTGCACCCTCTTTAAAGCCTCTGCATAACTCTCTTAAGCCTCTGCATCACTCTTTTAAGCCTCTACATCTCTCTCTTCAGCCTCTGCATCACTCTCTTGATCCTCTGCATCACTCTCTTGAGCCTCTGCATCAATCTCTTGAGCCTCTGCATCCCTCTCTCAAGCCTCTACATCATTCTCCTGAGCATTTGCATCCCTCTCTTGAGCGTTTGCATCACTCTCTTAAGCCTCTGCATAACTCTCTTGAGCCTCTGCATCACTCTCTGGAGCCTCTGCATCCCTCTTTTAAGCCTCTGTGTCACTCTCTTGAGCCTCTGCACCCTCTTTTAACCCTCTGCATAACTCGCTTAAGCCTCTGCATCACTCTCTTATGCCTCTGAATCACTCTCTTGAGCCTCTGCATAACTCTCTTGAGCCCCTGCATCCCTCTCTTGAGCCTCTGCATCCCTCTCTTGAGCCTCTGCATCCCTCTCTTAAGCCTCTGCATTACTCTCTTAAGCCTCTGCATCACTCTCGTAAGTCTCTGAATCACTCTCTTGAGCCTCTGCATTCCTCTCTTGAGCCTCTGCATCACTCTCTTCAGGCTCTGCATATCTTTTTTGAGCCTATGCATCACTTTATTAAGCCTCTGCATCCCTTTCTTGAGCCTCTGCATCACTCTCTTCAACTCCTGCATTCCTCTCATGAGCCTCTGAATCTCTCTCATAAGCCTCTGCATCCCTCATCTGAGCTTTTGCATCACTCGCTTAAGAATCTGCATCCATCTCTTGAGCCTCTGCGTCAGTCTCAAGAGCCTCTGCATCCATCTCTTGTGCCTCTGCATCACTCACATGAGCCTCTGCATCCCCTCTCTTGAACTTCTGCATCCCTCTCATTAGCCTCTGCATCCCTCCCTTGAACCTTTGCATCACTCTCTTAAGCCTCTGCATCCCTCTCCTGAGCCTCTGCATCCCTCTCTAGAGCCTCTGCATCCTTCTCCTGGGCCTCTGCATCTTTCTCTTGAGCCTCTGCATTCCTCTCTTAAGTCTCTGCATCACTCTCTTGAGCCTTTGCATCACTCTCTTGAGCCCCTGCATACCTCTCTCAAGCCTCTGCATCACCCTCTTCAGCCTCTGCATTACTCTCTTGAGCCTCAACATCCCTCTCCTATTCCTCTGCATAACTCTCTCGAGCCTCTACATCACCCTCTTGATTCTCTGCATCACTCTCTTAAGCCTCTGCATCACTTTCTTCAGCCTCTGCATCACTCTCTTAAGCCTCTGCTTCCCTCTCTTGATCCTCTGCATCACTCTTTTGAGCCTCTGCATTACTCTCTTGAGCCTCTGCATCACTCTCAAGAGCCTCTGCATCCCTCTCTTGTGCCTCTGCGTCCCTCACCTGAGCCTCTGCATCCCTCTCTTGAGCCCCTGCATCCCTCTCTTGAGCCTCTGCATCCCTCTCCTAATCCTCTGCATCACTCTCTTAAGCCTCTGCATCACTCTCATAAGCCTCTTAATCACTCGCTTGAGCCTCTGCATTCATCTCCTGAGCCTCTGCATCACTCCCTTCCGGCTCTGCATCCCTTTTTTGAGCCTATGCATCATTTTCTTAAGCCTCTACATCCTTTTCTAGAGCCCCAGCATCAGAGGCACTCTTGAGCCTCTGCATCCCTCTCTTAAGCCTCTGCAACACTCTCTTCAGCCTCTGCATCACTCTCAAAAGCCTCTGCATCCCTCTCTTGACCATCTGCATCACTCTCGTAACCATCTGCATCACTCTCTTGAGCCTCTGCATAACTCTCTTGAGCCTCTGCATCACTCTCTTGATCCTCTGCATCACTCTCTTGAGCCTCTGCATCAATCTCTTGAGCCTCTGCATCCCTCTCTTAAGCCTCTACATCATTCTCCTGAGCCTTTGCATCCCTCTCTTGAGCGTTTGCATTACTCTCTTAAGCCTCTGCATTCCTCTCATGAGGCCTCTGCATCACTCTCAGGTGCCTCTGCATCTTTCTCTTGTGCCTCTGCATCCCTTACTTTAGCCTCTGCATCCCTCTCTTGAGCCTCTGCATCCCTCACTTGAGCCTCTGCACCACTCTCTTCAGCCACTGCATCACTCTCGTAAGCCTCTGCATCATTCTCTTAAGCCTCTCATCACTCTCGTAAACCTCTGAATCACTCTCTTCAGCCAGTCTATCACTCTTTTGAGCCCTGCATCCCTTTATTGAGCCTCTGCATCACTCTCGTGAGCCTCTGCATCACTCTCTTAAGCCTCTGCATCCCTCTTTTGAGCCTCTGCATCACTTTTTTAAGCCTCTGCATCCCTTTCTTGATCCTCTGCATCTCTCTCTTGAACTCCTGCATCCATCTCATGAGCCTTTGCATCCCTCTCTTGAGCCTTTGCATCACTCGCTTAAGACTCTGCATCCCTCTCTTGAGCCTCTGCATCACTCTCAAGAGCCTCTGCATCCCTCTCTTGTGCCTCTGCATCCCTCACTTGAGACTCTGCATCACTCTCTTGAGACTCTGCATCACTCTCTCAAGCCTCTTCATCACTCTCTTATGCCTCTGCATCACTCTCGTAAGCCTCTGAATCACTCTCTTGAGCCTCTGCATCACTCTTTTCAGGCTCTGCATATCTTTTTGAGCCTATGCATTACTTTATTAAGCCTCTGCATCCCTTTCTTGAGCCTCTGCATCACTCTCTTGAACTCCTACATCCGTCGCATGAGCCTCTGCATCCCTCTCCTGAGCCTCTGCATCCCTCATCTGAGCTTTTGCATCACTCGCTTAAGAATCTGCATCCCTCTCTTGAGCCTCTGCGTCACACTCAAGAGCCTCTGCATCCCTCTCTTGTGCTTCTGCATCCCTCACATGAGCCTCTGCATCCCTCTCTTGAGGCAGTGCATCCCTCTCTTGAGCCTCTGCATCCCTCTCTTGAACCTTTGCATCACTCTCTTAAGCCTCTGCATCCCTCTCCTGAGCCTCTGCATCCCTCTCTAGAGCCTCTGCATCCTTCTCCTGGGCCTCTTCATCCCTCTCTTGAGCCTATGCATCCCTCTCTTAAGTCTCTGCATCACTCTCTTGAGGATTTGCATCACTCTCTTGAGCCCCTGCATCCCTCTCTCAAGCCTCTGCATCACCCTCTTCTGCCTCTGCATTACTCTCTTGAGCCTCAGCATCCCTCTCCTAAGCCTCCGCATAACTCTCTCGAGCCTCTACATCACCCTCTTGATTCTCTGCTACACTCTTATAAGCCTCTGAATAACTCTCTTGACCCTCTGCATCCCTTTCTTAAGCCTCTGCATCCCTCTCCTAAGCCTCTGCATCACTCTCTTAAGCCTCTGCATCACTCTCCAGAGCCTTTGCATCACTTTCTTCAGCCTCTGCATCACTCTCTTAAGCCTCTGCTTCCCTCTCTGATCCTCTGCATCACTCTCTTGAGCCTCTGCATCACTCTCTTGATCGTCTGCATCACTCTCTTGAGCCTCTGCATCACTCTCCTGAGCCTCTCTATCACTCTATTGAGCCTCTGCATCGCTCTCTTGAACCTCTGCATCACTCTCTTCAGGCTCTGCATCCCTTTTTGAGCCTATGCATCACTTTTTTAAGCCTCTGCATCCCTTTCTTGAGCCTCTGCATCACTCTCTTGAACGCCTGCATCCCTCTCATCAGCCTCTGCATCTGTCATCTGAGCTTTTGCATCACTCTGGTAAGAATCTGCATCCCTCTCCTGAGCCTCTGCGTCACTCTCAAGAGCCTCTGCATCCCTCTCTTGTGCCTCTGTATCCCTCACTTGAGCCTCTGCATCCCTCTCTTAAGGCAGTGCATCCCTCTCTTGAGCCTCTGCATTTCTCTCTTAAGCCTCTGCATCATTCTCTTAAGCTCTGCATCACTCTCGTAAGCCTCTGAATCACTCTCTTGAGCCTCTGCATCCCTCTCTTGATCTCCTGCACCCCTCTCATTAGCCTCTGCTTCCCTCTCTTGAACCTTTGCATCACTCTCTTAAGCCTCTGCATCCCTCTCCTGATCCTATGCATCCCTCTCTTGAGCCTCTGCATCCTTCTCCTGGGCCTCTGCATCCCTCTCTTGAGCCTCTGCATCCCTCTCTTAAGTCTCTGCATCACTCTCTTGAACTTCTGCATCACTCTCTTGAGCCACTGCATTCCTCTCTCAAGCCTCTGCATCACCCTCTTCAGCCTCTGCATCACTCTCTTAAGCCTCTGCCTTTCTCTCTTGAGCCTCTGCATCACTCTCTTGAGCCTCTGCATCCCTCTCTGGAGCCTCAGCATCCCTCTCTTGAGCCTTTTGCATCACTCTGTTGAGCCTCTGCATCACTCTCGTAAGCCTCTGCATCATTCTCTTAAGCCTCTCATCACTCTCGTAAAAGTCTGATCACTCTCTTCAGCCTCTCTATCACTCTCTTGAGCCCCTGTATCCCTTTCGTGAGCCTTTGCATCATTCTCTTAAGCCTCTGCATTCCTCTCATGAGCCTCTGCATCACTCTCAAGTGCCTCTGCATCTTTCTCTTGTGCCTCTGAATCCCTCACTTTAGCCTCTGAATCACTCTCTTCAGCCTCTCTATCACTCTCTTGAGCCCCTGCATCCCTTTATTGAGCCTCTGCATCACTCTCGTGAGCATCTGCCTCACTCTCGTAATCCTCTGCATCCCTCTTTTGAGCCTCTGCATCACTTTCTTAACCATCTCTCTCTTGAACTCCTGCATCCATCTCATGAGCCTTTGCATCCCTCTCTTGAGCGTTTGCATCACTCGCTTAAGCCTCTGCATCCCTCTCTTGAGCCTCTGCATCACTCTCAAGAGCCTCTGCATCCCTCTCATGTGCCTCTGCATCCCTCACTTGAGCCTCTGCATCCCTCTCTTGAGCCTCTGCATCCTCTCTTGAGCCTCTGCATCCCTCACATGAGCCTCTGCATCCCCCTCTTGAACTCCTGCATCCCTCTCATTAGCCTCTGCATCCCTCCCTTGAATCTTTGCATCACTCTCTTAAGCCTCTGCATCCCTCTCCTGAGCCTCTGCATCCCTCTCTAGAGCCTCTACATCCTTCTCCTGGGCCTCTGCATCTTTCTCTTGAGCCTCTGCATTCCTCTCTAAGTCTCTGCATCACTCTCTTGAGCCTTTGCATCACTCTCTTGAGCCCCTGCATCCCTCTCTCAAGCCTCTGCATCACCCTCTTCAGCCTCTGCATTACTCTCTTGAGCCTCAACATCCCTCGCCTATGCCTCCGCATAACTCTCTCGAGCCTCTACATCACCCTCTTGATTCTCTGCATCACTCTCTTAAGCCTCTGCATCACTCTCTAGAGCCTCTGCACCACTTTCTTCAGCCTCTGCATCACTCTCTTAAGCCTCTGATTCCCTCTCTTGATCCTCTGCATCACTCTTTTGAGCCTCTGCATCACTCTCTTGAGCCTCTGCATCACTCTCAAGAGCCTCTGCATCCCTCTCTTGTGCCTCTGCGTCCCTCACCTGAGCCTCTGCATCCCTCTCTTGAGCCCCTGCATCCCTCTCTTGAGCCTCTGCATCCCTCTCTTGAGCCTCTGCATCCCTCTCCTAAGCCTCTGCATCACTCTCTTAAACCTATGCATAACTCTCGTAAGCCTCTTAATCACTCTCTTGAGCCTCTGCATCCATCTCGTGAGCCTCTGCATCACTCCCTTCAGGCTCTGCATCCCTTTTTTGAGCCTATGCATCATTTTCTTAAGCCTCTACATTCTTTTCTAGAGCCCCTGCATCACTCTCTTGAGCCTCTGCATCCCTCTCTTAAGCCTCTGCAACACTTTCTTTAGCCTCTGCATCACTCTCTTAAGCCTCTGCATCCCTCTTTTGACCATCTGCATCACTCTCGTAAGCCTCTGCATCACTCTCTTGAGCCTCTGCATAACTCTCTTGACCCTCTGCATCACTCTCTTGAGCCTCTGCACCCTCTTTTAAGCCTCTGCATAACTCTCATATGCCTCTGCATCACTCTCTTGAACGCCTGCATCCCTCTCATCAGCCTCTGCATCTGTCATCTGAGCTTTTGCATCACTCTGGTAAGAATCTGCATCCCTCTCCTGAGCCTCTGCGTCACTCTCAAGAGCCTCTGCATCCCACTCTTGTGCCTCTGTATCCCTCACTTGAGCCTCTGCATCCCTCTCTTAAGGCAGTGCATCTCTCTCTTGAGCCTCTGCATTTCTCTCTTAAGCCTCTGCATCATTCTCTTAAGCCTCTCATCACTCTCGTAAACCTCTGAATCACTCTCTTCAGCCTCTCTATCACTCTCTTGAGCCCCTGCATCCCTTTATTGAGCCTCTGCATCACTCTCGTGAGCATCTGCCTCACTCTCGTAAGCCTCTGCATCCCTCTTTTGAGCCTCTGCATCACTTTCTTAACCATATCTCTCTTGAACTCCTGCATCCATCTCATGAGCCTCTGCATCCCTCTCTTGAGCCTCTGCATCACTCTCAAGAGCCTCTGCATCCCTCTCATGTGCCTCTGCATCCCTCACTTGAGCCTCTGCATCCCTCTCTTGAGCCTCTGCATCCCTCTCTTGAGCTTCTGCATCCCTCACATGAGCCTCTGCATCCCCCTCTTGAACTCCTGCATCCCTCTCATTAGCCTCTGCATCCCTCCCTTGAACCTTTGCATCACTCTCTTAAGCCTCTGCATCCCTCTCCTGAGCCTCTGCATCCCTCTCTAGAGCCTCTGCATCCTTCTCCTGGGCCTCTGCATCTTTCTCTTGAGCCTCTGCATTCCTCTCTTAAGTCTCTGCATCACTCTCTTGAGCCTTTGCATCACTCTCTTGAGCCCCTGCATCCCTCTCTCAAGCCTCTGCATCACCCTCTTCAGCCTCTGCATTACTCTCTTGAGCCTCAACATCCCTCGCCTATGCCTCCGTATAACTCTCTCGAGCCTCTACATCACCCTCTTGATTCTCTGCATCACTCTCTTAAGCCTCTGCATCACTCTCTAGAGCCTCTGCACCACTTTCTTCAGCCTCTGCATCACTCTCTTAAGCCTCTGATTCCCTCTCTTGATCCTCTGCATCACTCTTTTGAGCCTCTGCATCACTCTCTTGAGCCTCTGCATCACTCTCAAGAGCCTCTGCATCCCTCTCTTGTGCCTCTGCGTCCCTCACCTGAGCCTCTGCATCCCTCTCTTGAGCCCCTGCATCCCTCTCTTGAGCCTCTGCATCCCTCTCTTGAGCCTCTGCATCCCTCTCCTAAGCCTCTGCATCACTCTCTTAAACCTCTGCATAACTCTCGTAAGCCTCTTAATCACTCTCTTGAGCCTCTGCATCCATCTCTTGAGCCTCTGCATCACTCCCTTCAGGCTCTGCATCCCTTTTTTGAGCCTATGCATCATTTTCTTAAGCCTCTACATTCTTTTCTAGAGCCCCTGCATCACTCTCTTGAGCCTCTGCATCCCTCTCTTAAGCCTCTGCAACACTTTCTTTAGCCTCTGCATCACTCTCTTAAGCCTCTGCATCCCTCTTTTGACCATCTGCATCACTCTCGTAAGCCTCTGCATCACTCTCTTGAGCCTCTGCATAACTCTCTTGACCCTCTGCATCACTCTCTTGAGCCTCTGCACCCTCTTTTAAGCCTCTGCATAACTCTCTTATGCCTCTGAATCACTCTCTTGAGCCTCTGCATAACTCTCTTGAGCCCCTGCATCCCTCTACTGAGCCTCTGCATCCCTCTCTTGAGCCTCTGCATCCCTCTCTTAAGCCTCTGCATTACTCTCTTAAGCCTCTGCATCACTCTCGTAAGCCTCTGAATCACTCTCTTGAGCCTCTGCATTCCTCTCTTGAGCCTCTGCATCACTCTATTCAGGCTCTGCATATCTTTTTTGAGCCTATGCATCACTTTATTAAGCCTCTGCATCCCTTTCTTGAGCCTCTGCATCACTCTCTTCAACTCCTGCATCCCTCTCATGAGCCTCTGCATCCCTCTCATGAGCCTCTGCATCCCTCATCTGAGCTTTTGCATCACTCGCTTAAGAATCTGCATCCATCTCTTGAGCCTCTGCGTCACTCTCAAGAGCCTCTGCATCCCTCTCGTGTGCCTCTGCATCACTCACATGAGCCTCTGCATCCCTCTCTTGAACTCCTGCATCCCTCTCATTAGCCTCTAAATCCCTCTCCTGAGCCTCTGCATCCCTCTCTAGAGCCTCTGCATCCTTCTCCTGGGCCTCTGCATCTTTCTCTTGAGCCTCTGCATTCCTCTCTTAAGTCTCTGCATCACTCTCTTGAGCCTTTGCATCACTCTCTTGAGCCCCTGCATCCCTCTCTCAAGCCTCTGCATCACCCTCTTCAGCCTCTGCATTACTCTCTTGAGCCTCAACATCCCTCTCCTATGCCTCCGAATAACTCTCTCGAGCCTCTACATCACCCTCTTGATTCTCTGCATCACTCTCTTAAGCCTCTGCATCACTCTCTAGAGCCTCTGCATCACTTTCTTCAGCCTCTGCATCACTCTCTTAAGCCTCTGCTTCCCTCTCTTGATCCTCTGCATCACTCTTTTGAGCCTCTGCATCACTCTCTTGAGCCTCTGCATCACTCTCAAGAGCCTCTGCATCCCTCTATTGTGCCTCTGCGTCCCTCACCTGAGCCTCTGCATCCCTCTCTTGAGCCCCTGCATCCCTCTCTTGAGCCTCTGCATCCCTCTCTTGAGCCTCTGCATCCCTCTCCTAAGCCTCTGCATCACTCTCTTAAGCCTCTGCATCACTCTCGTAAGCCTCTTAATCACTCTCTTGAGCCTCTGCATTTATCTCTTGAGCCTCTGCATCACTCCCTTCAGGCTCTGCATCCCTTTTTTGAGCCTATGCATCATTTTCTTAAGCCTCTACATCCTTTTCTAGAGCCCCTGCATCACTCTCTTGAGCCTCTGCATCCCTCTCTTAAGCCTCTGCAACACTCTCTTCAGCCTCTGCATCACTCTCTTAAGCCTCTGCATCCCTCTCTTGACCATCTGCATCACTCTCGTAAGCATCTGCATCACTCTCTTGAGCGTCTGCATAACTCTCTTGAGCCTCTGCATCACACTCTTGAGCCTCTGCACCCTCTTTAAAGCCTCTGCATAACTCTCTTAAGCCTCTGCATCACTCTTTTAAGCCTCTACATCTCTCTCTTCAGCCTCTGCATCACTCTCTTGATCCTCTGCATCACTCTCTTGAGCCTCTGCATCAATCTCTTGAGCCTCTGCATCCCTCTCTTAAGCCTCTACATCATTCTCCTGAGCCTTTGCATCCCTCTCTTGAGCGTTTGCATCACTCTCTTAAGCCTCTGCCTTCCTCTCATGAGCCTCTGCATCACTCTCAGGTGCCTCTGCATCTTTCTCTTGTGCCTCTGCATCCCTTTCTTTAGCCTCTGCATCCCTCTCTTGAGCCTCTGCATCATCCCTCTCTTGAGCCTCTGCACCACTCTCTTCAGCCTCTGCATCACTCTCGTAAGCCTCTGCATCATTCTCTTAAGCCTCTCATCACTCTCGTAAACCTCTGAATCACTCTCTTCAGCCACTCTATCACTCTTTTGAGCCCCTGCATCCCTTTATTGAGCCTCTGCATCACTCTCGTGAGCCTCTGCATCACTCTCGTGAGCCTCTGCATCACTCTCTTAAGCCTCTGCATCCCTCTTTTGAGCCTCTGCATCACTTTTTTAAGCCTCTGCATCCCTTTCTTGATCCTCTGCATCTCTCTCTTGAACTCCTCCATCCATCTCATGAGCCTTTGCATCCCTCTCTTGAGCCTTTGCATCACTCGCTTAAGACTCTGCATCCCTCTCTTGAGCCTCTGCATCACTCTCAAGAGCCTCTGCATCCCTCTCTTGTGCCTCTGCATCACTCTCTTGAGCCTCTGCATCACTCTCGTAAGCCTCTGAATCACTCTCTTGAGCCTCTGCATCACTCTCTTCAGGCTCTGCATATCTTTTTTGAGCCTATGCATTACTTTATTAAGCCTCTGCATCCCTTTCTTGAGCCTCTGCATCACTCTCTTGAACTCCTACATCCCTCGCATGAGCCTCTGCATCCCTCTCCTGAGCCTCTGCATCCCTCATCTGAGCTATTGCATCACTCGCTTAAGAATCTGCATCCCTCTCTTGAGCCTGAGCCTCTGCATCCCTCTCTTGTGCTTCTGCATCCCTCACATGAGCCTCTGCATCCCTCTCTTGAGGCAGTGCATCCCTCTCTTGAGCCTCTGCATTTCTCTCTTGAACTCCTGCATCCCTCTCATTAGCCTCTGCATCCCTCTCTTGAACCTTTGCATCACTCTCTTAAGCCTCTGCATCCCTCTCCTGACCCTCTGCATCCCTCTCTAGAGCCTCTGCATCCTTCTCCTGGGCCTCTGCATCCCTCTCTTGAGCCTATGCATCCCTCTCTTAATTGTCTGCATCACTCTCTTGAGCCTTTGCATCACTCTCTTGAGCCCCTGCATCCCTCTCTCAAGCCTCTGCATCACCCTCTTCAGCCTCTGCATTACTCTCTTGAGCCTCAGCATCCCTCTCCTAAGCCTCCGCATAACTCTCTCGAGCCTCTACATCACCCTCTTGATTCTCTGCTACACTCTTATAAGCCTCTGAATCACTCTCTTGACCCTCTGCATCCCTTTCTTAAGCCTCTGCATCCCTCTCCTAAGCCTCTGCATCACTCTCTTAAGCCTCTGCATCACTCTCTAGAGCCTTTGCATCACTTTCTTCAGCCTCTGCATCACTCTCTTAAGCCTCTGCTTCCCTCTCTTGATCCTCTGCATCACTCTCTTGAGCCTCTGCATCACTCTCTTGATCGTCTGCATCACTCTCTTGAGCCTCTGCATCACTCTCTTGAGCCTCTCTATCACTCTATTGAGCCTCTGCATCGCTCTCTTGAACCTCTGCATCACTCTCTTAAGACTCTGCATCCCTCTCTTGATTCTCTGCATCACTCTCTTCAGGCTCTGCATCCCTTTTTGAGTCTATGCATCACTTTTTTAAGCATCTGCATCCCTTTCTTGAGCCTCTGCATCACTCTCTTGAACGCCTGCATCCCTCTCATCAGCCTCTGCATCTGTCATCTGAGCTTTTGCATCACTCTGGTAAGAATCTGCATCCCTCTCCTGAGCCTCTGCGTCACTCTCAAGAGCCTCTGCATCCCTCTCTTGTGCCTCTGTATCCCTCACTTGAGCCTCTGCATCCCTCTCTTAAGGCAGTGCATCCCTCTCTTGAGCCTCTGCATCCTTCTCCTGGGCCTCTGCATCCCTCTCTTGAGCCTCTGCATCCCTCTCTTAAGTCTCTGCATCACCCTTGAACCTCTGCATCACTCTCTTGAGCCACTGCATTCCTCTCTCAAGCCTCTGCATCACTCTCGTGAGCATCTGCCTCACTCTCTTAAGCCTCTGCATCCCTCTTTTGAGCCTCTGCATCACTTTCTTAACCATCTCTCTCTTGAACTCCTGCTTCCATCTCATGAGCCTTTGCATCCCTCTCTTGAGCCTTTGCATCACTCGCTTAAGCCTCTGCATCCCTCTCTTGAGCCTCTGCATCACTCTCAAGAGCCTCTGCATCCCTCCATGTGCCTCTGCATCCCTCACTTGAGCCTCTGCATCCCTCACTTGAGCCTCTGCATCCCTCTCTTGAGCCTCTGCATCCCTCTCTTAAGCCTCTGCATCACTCTCTTAAGCCTCTGCAATACTCTCGTAAGCCTCTGAATCACTCTCTTGAGCCTCTGCATTCCTCTCTTGAGCCTCTGCATCACTCTCTTCAGGCTTTGCATATCTTTTTTGAGCCTATGCATCACTTTATTAAGCCTCTGCATCCCTTTCTTGAGCCTCTGCATCACTCTCTTCAACTCCTGCATCCCTCACATGAGCCTCTGCATCCCTCTCATGAGCCTCTGCATCCCTCATCTGAGCTTTTGCATCACTCTCTTAAGAATCTGCATCCATCTCTTGAGCCTCTGCGTCACTCTCAAGAGCCTCTGCATCCCTCTCTTAAGCCTCTGCATCCCTCACATGAGTCTCTGCATCCCCCTTTTGAACTCCTGCATCCCTCTCATTATAATGCCTCTGCATCCCTCCTTGAACCTTTGCATCACTCGCTTAAGCCTCTGCATCCCTCTCCTGAGCCTCTGCATCCCTCTCAAGAGCCTCTGCATCCTTCTCCTGGGCCTCTGCATCTTTCTCTTGAGCCTCTGCATTCCTCTCTTAAGTCTCTGCATCACTCTCTTGAGCCTTTGCATCACTCTCTTGAGCCCCTGCATCCCTCTCTCAAGCCTCTGCATCACCCTCTTCAGCCTCTGCATTACTCTCTTGAGCCTCAACATCCCTCTCCTATGCCTCCGCATAACTCTCTCGATCCTCTACATCACCCTCTTGATTCTCTGCATCACTCTCTTAAGCCTCTGCATCACTCTCTAGAGCCTCTGCATTACTTTCTTCAGCCTCTGCATCACTCTCTTAAGCCTCTGCTTCCCTCTCTTGATCCTCTGCATCACTCTTTTGAGCCTCTGCATCACTCTCTTGAGCCTCTGCATCACTCTCAAGAGCCTCTGCATCCCTCTCTTGTGCCTCTGCGTCCCTCACCTGAGCCTCTGCATCCCTCTCTTGAGCCCTGCATCCCTCTCTTGAGCCTCTGCATCCCTCTCTTGAGCCTCTGCATCCCTCTCCTAAGCCTCTGCATCACTCTCTTGATCGTCTGCATCACTCTCTTGAGCCTCTGCATCACTCTCTTGAGCCTCTCTATCACTCTATTGAGCCTCTGCATCACTCTCTTGAGCCTCTGCATCACTCTCTTAAGACTTTGCATCCTCTCTTAAACTTTTGCATCACTCTCTTGAGCCTCTGTATCATACTCTTGAGCCTCTGCATCCCTCTCTTAAGCCTCTACATCATTCTCTTGGGCCTCTACATCACTCTCTTGAGCCTCTGCATCACTCTCTAAAGCCTCTGCCTTTCTGTCTTGAGCCTCTGCATAACTCTCTTAAGCCTCTCCATCCTCTCTGGAGCCTCAGCATCCTTCTCTTGAACCTTTTGCAGCATCTCTTGAGCCTCTGTCATTCTCTTGAGCCTCTGCATCCCTCTCTTAACCCTCTGCATCACTCTCTTGAGCCTCTGCATCACTCTCTTGAGCCTCTGCATCACTCCCTTAAGCCTCTGCATTACTCTCTTAAACCTCTGCATCCCTCTCTTGATCCTCTGCATCAGTCTCTTGAGCCTCTGCATCATTATCTTGAGCCTCTACATCCTTCTCTTAAGCCTCTACATCATTCTCTTGAACCCTGCATCACTCTCTTGAGCCTCTGCATCACTCTCTTCAGCCTCTGCATCACTCTCTTCAGCCTCTGCATCAGTCTCTTAAGCCTCTGCTTCCCTCTCTTGATCCTCTGCATCACTCTCTTCAGCCTCTGCATCACTCTCTTAAGCCTCTGCTTCCCTCTCTTGATCCTCTGCATCACTCTCTTGAGCCTCTGCATCACTCTCTTTATCGTCTGCGTCACTCGCTTGAGCCTCTGCTTCACTCTCTTGAGCCTATCTATTACTCTATTGAGCCTCTGCATCACTCTCTTGAGCCTTTGCATCACTTTCTTAAGCCTCTGCATTCCTCTCTTGATTCTCTGCATCACTCTCTTAAGCCTCTACATCATTCTCTTTAGCCTCTGCATCACTCTTTTGAGCCTCTGCATCACTCCCTTGAACCTCTGCACCCTCTCTGGAGCCTCAGCATCCTCTCTTGAGCCTTTTGCAGCACTCTCTTGAGCCTCTGCATCATTCTCTTGAGCTTCTGGATCCCTCTCTTAAGCCTCTGCATCACCCTCTTGAGCCTCTGCATCCTCTTTTAAGCCTCTGCATCACTCTATTGAGCCTCTGCATCCCTCTCTTGAGCCTCTGCATCACTCTCATGAGCCTCTGCATCACTCTCTTGAGCCTCTGCATCACTCTCCTGAGCCTCTGATTCACTCTAGTAACCTCTGCATCCCTCTCTTGATCCTCTGCATCACTCTCTTGAGCCTCTGCATTATTCTCTTGAGCCTCTACATCCTTCTCTTAAGCCTCTACATCATTCTCTTGAGCCCATGCATCACTTCTTGTGCCTCTGCATCACTCTCTTAAGCCTTTGCATCTCTCTCTTCAGCCTCTGCATCACTCTCTTGATCCCTGCATCACTCTCTTGAGCTTCGGCATCATTTCCTGAGCCTCTGCATCCCTCTCTTAAGCCTCTACATCATTCTCTTGAGCCTCTGCATCCCTCTCTTGAGCCTTTGCATCACTCTCTTAAGCCTCTTCATCCCTCTCTTGAGCCTCTGCATCACTCTCAAGTGCCTCTGCATCTTTCTGTTGTGCCTCTGCATCCCTCACTTTAGCCTCTGCATCCCTCTCTCGAGCCTCTGCAACACTCTCTTCAGCCTCTGCATCACTCTCTTCAGCCTCTGCATCCCTCTCCTGATCATCTGCATCACTCTCGTAAGCCTCTGCATCACTCTCCTGAGCCTCTGCATAACTCTCTTGAGCCTCTGCATCACTCTTTTGAGCCTCTGCACTCTTTTAAGCCTCTGCATCGCTCTTTAAGCCTATGCATCACTCTCTTAAGCTCTGC
Source organism: Procambarus clarkii (assembly GCF_040958095.1). Lineage (NCBI taxonomy): Eukaryota > Metazoa > Arthropoda > Malacostraca > Decapoda > Cambaridae > Procambarus > Procambarus clarkii. The sequence continues at coordinate 29,222,475 of NC_091187.1, forward strand.
ATCACTCTCTTATGCCTCTGAATCACTCGCTTGAGCCTCTGAATAACTCTCTTGAGCACCTGCATCCTCTTCAAGCCTCTGCATCACTCTCTTGAGCCTCTGCATCCCCTCTCTTAAGCCTCTGCATCTCTCTCTTCAGCCTCTTCAGCCCTCTCTTGAGCCTCTGCAACACTCACTTCAGCCTCTGCATAACTCTCTTAATCCTCTGAATCCCTCTTTGGGCCTCTGCATACTCTCTCGTGCCTCTGCATCACTCTCTTGATTCTCTGCATCACTCTTGTAAGCATCTGAATCACTCTCTTGAGCTCTACATAACTCACTTGATCTCTGCATCACTCTCTTGAGCCTGTGCATCACCCTCTTGATCCTCTGCATCACATCTCTTGAGCCTCTGCATCATTCTCTTGAGCCTCTGCATCCTCTCTTAAGCCTCTACATCATTCTCTTGAGCCTCTGCATCCCTCTCTTGAGCCTCTGCATCACTCTCTTCGGCGTCTTCATCCATCTTTTTTAGCCTCTGCAACACTCTCTTCAGCCTCTGCATCACTCTCTTCAGCCTCTGCATCCCTCTCCTGATCATCTGCATCACTCTCGTAAGCCTCTGCATCACTCTCCTGGCCTCTGCATAACTCTCTTGAGCCTCTGCACACTCTTTTGAGCCTCTGCATCCCTCTTTTAAGCCTCTGCATCTTTCTCTTGAGCTCTGCATCGCTCTTTTAAGCCTATGCATCATCTCTTAAGCCTCTGCATCACTCTCTTATGCCTCTGAATCACTCGCTGAGCGTCTGAATAACTCTCTTGAGCACCTGCATCCCTCTCTCAAGCCTCTGCATCACTCTCTTGAGCTCTGCATCCCTCTCTTGAGCCTCAGCATCTCTCTCTTCAGCCTCTTCAGCCCTCTCTTGAGCCTCTGCAACACTCACTTCAGCCTGGCTCGCATAACTCTCTTAATCCTCTGAATCCCTCTTTTGAGGCCTCTGCATAACTCTCTCGTGCCTCTGCATCACTCTCTTGATTCTCTGCATCACTCTTGTAAGCATCTGAATCACTCTCTTGAGCCTCTACATAACTCTCTTGATCCTCTGCATCACTCTCTTGAGCCTCTACATCACCCTTTTGATCCTCTGCATCACTAACCTGAGCCTCTGCATCATTCTCTTGAGCCTCTGCATCCCTCTCTTAAGCCTCTACATCATTCTCTTGAGACTCTGCATCCCTCTCTTGAGCCTCAGCATCTCTCTCTTGAACTCCTGCATCTCTCTCGTGAGCCTTTGCATCCCTCTCTTGAGCCTTTGCATCACTCTTTTAAGCCTCTGCCTCCCTCTCTTGAGCCTCTGCATCACTCTCAAGAGCCTCTTCCTCTCTCCTCTCTTGGCCTCTGCAACCCTCACATGACTTGGCCTCTGCATCCCTCTCTGAGCCTCTGCATCCGTCTTTTAATCCTTTGCATCACTCTCTTAAGCCTCTGCATCACTCTCTTAAGCCTCTGAATCACTCTCTTAAGCATTTGCATCACTCTGTTGATTCCCTGCATCCCTCTCTCAAGCCTCTGCATAACTCTCTTGAGCCTCTGCATCACCCTCTTAAGCGTCTGCATTTCTCTCGTGAGCCTCTGCATCCCTCTCCTAAGCCTCTGCCTCATTCTCTTAAGCCTCTGTATCACTCTCTTGAGCCTCTCCATCCCTCTCGTGAACCTCTGCATCACTCTCTTCAGCCTCTTCATCCCTCTCTTGAGCCTCTGCAACACTCTCTTCAACCTCTGGATCACTCTCTTAAGCCTCTGAATCCCTCTCTTAAGCCTCTGCATCACCCTCTTGAGCCTCTGCATCACTCTCTTGAGCCTCTGCATCACTCTCATGAGCCTCTGCATCACTCTCTTGTGCCTCTGCATCACTCTCCTGAGCCTCTGCATTATTCTCTTGAGCCTCTACATCCTTCTCTTAAGCCTCTACATCATTCTCTTGAGCCCATGCATCACTCTCTTGTGCCTCTGCATCACTCTCTTAAGCCTTTGCATCTCTCTCTTCAGCCTCTGCATCACTCTCTTGATCCTCTGCATCACTCTCTTGAGCCTCGGCATCATTTTCCTGAGCATCTGCATCCCTCTCTTAAGCCTCTACATCATTCTCTTGAGCCTCTGCATCCCTCTCTTGAGCCTTTGCATCACTCTCTTAAGCATCTTCATCCCTCTCTTGAGCCTCTGCATCACTCTCAAGTGCCTCTGCATCTTACTCTTGTGCCTCTGCATCCCTCACTTTAGCCTCTGCATCCCTCTCTCGAGCCTCTGCACCACTCTCTTAAGCCTCTGCATCACTCTCGTAAGCCTCTGAATCACTCTCTTGAGCCTCTGCATCCCTCTCTTGAGCCTCTGAATCACTCTCTAGAGCCTCTGTATCCCTCTCATAATCCTCTGCATCACTCTCGTAAGCATCTGAATCATTCTCTTGAGCCTCTACATCCCTCTCTTTAGCCACTGAATCCCTCTCTAAAGCCTCTGCATCAGTCACTTGAGCCTATGCATCACTCTCTTGAGCCTCTGCATCACTCTCTTGAGCCTCTGCATCCCTCTCTTAAGCCTCTGCAACACTCTCTTCAGCCTCTGCATCACTCTCTTCAGCCTCTGCATCCCTCTCCTGATCATCTGGCTCACTCTCGTAAGCCTCTGCATCACTCTCCTGAGCCTCTGCATAACTCTCTTGAGCCTCTGCATCACTCTTTTGAGCCTCTGCATCCCTCTTTTAAGCCTCTGCATCTTTCTCTTGAGCTTCTGCATCGCTCTTTTAAGCCTATGCATCACTCTCTTAAGCCTCTTCATCACTCTCTTATGCCTTTGAATCACTCGCTTGAGCCTCTTAATAACTCTCTTGAGCACCTGCATCCCTCTCTCAAGCCTCTGCATCCCTCTCTTGAGCCTCTGCATCTCTCTCTTCAGCCTCTTCAGCCCTCTCTTGAGCCTCTGCAACACTCACTTCAGCCTCTGCATCACTCTCTTAATCCTCTGAATCCCTCTTTTGAGGCCTCTGCATAACTCTCTCGTGCCTCTGCATCACTCTCCTGATTCTCTGCATCACTCTTGTAAGCATCTGAATCACTCTCTTGAGCCTCTACATAACTCACTTGATCCTCTGCATCACTCTCTTGAGCCTGTGCATCACCCTCTTGATCCTCTGCATCACTCTCTTGAGCCTCTGCATCATTCTCTTGAGCCTCTGCATCCCTCTCTTAAGCCTCTACATCATTCTCTTGAGCCTCTGCATCCCTCTCTTGAGCCTCTGCATCACTCTCTTCGGCATCTTCATCCATCTTTTTTAGCCTCTGCAACACTCACTTCAGCCTCTGCATCACTCTCTTATGCCTCTGAGTCCCTCTCTTGAGGCCTCTGCATAACTCTCTCGAGCCTCTGCATCACTCTCTTGATTCTCTGCATCACTCTTGTAAGCATCTGAATCACTCTCTGGAGCCTCTACATAACTCTCTTGATCCTCTGCATCACTCTCTTGAGCCTCTGCATCACCCTTTTGATCCTCTGCATCACTAAACTGAGCCTCTACATCATTCTCTTGAGCCTCTGCATCCCTCTCTTGAGCCTCTGCATCTCTCTCTTGAACTCCTGCATCTCTCTCGTGAGCCTTTGCATCCCTCTCTTGAGCCTTTGCATCACTCTTTTAAGCCTCTGCCTCCCTCTCTTGAGCCTCTGCATCACTCTCAAGAGCCTCTGCTTCCCTCTCTTGTGCCTCTGCATCCCTCACATGAGCCTCTGCATCCCTCTCTTGAGCTTCTGCATCCCTCTCTTGGGCCTCTGCATCCCTCTCTTGAGCCTCTGCATCCGTCTTTTAATCCTTTGCATCACTCTCTTAAGCCTCTGCATAACTCTCTTAAGCCTCTGAATCACTCTCTTAAGCATCTGCATCACTCTGTTGATCCCCTGCAACCCTCTCTCAAGCCTCTGCATAACTCTCTTGAGCCTCTGCATCACCCTCTTAAGCGTCTGCATTTCTCTCGAGAGCCTCTGCATCCCTCTCCTAAGCCTCTCCTCATTCTCTTAAGCCTCTGCATCACTCTCTTGAGCCTCTCTATCCCTCTCGTGAACCTCTGCATCACTCTCTTCAGCCTCTTCATCCCTCTCTTGAGCCTCTGCAACACTCTCTTCAACCTCTGGATCACTCTCTTAAGCTTCTGAATCTCTCTCTTGAGGCCTCTGCATAACTCTCTCGAGCCTCTGCATCACTCTCTTGATTCTCTGCATCACTCTCGAAGGTCTCTGAATCACTCTCTCGAGCCTCTGCATCACTCTTTTGATCCTCTACATCACTCTCTTGATCCCCTGCATCCCTCTCTCAAGCCCCTGCATCACTCTCTTGAGCATCTGCATCACCCTCTTAAGCGTCTGCATTACACTCTTGAGCCTCTGCATCCCTCTCCTAAGCCTCTGCCTCACTCTCTTAAGCCTCTGCATCACTCTCTTGAGCCTCTGCATCCCTCTCTTCAGCTTCTGCATCACTCTCTTGAGCCTCTTCATCCCTGTCTTGAGCCTCTGCAACACTCTCTTCAGCCTCTGCATCACTCTGTTAAGCCTCTGAATCCCTCTCTTGAGGCCTCTGCATAACTCTCTCGAGCCTCTGCATCGCTCTTTTGATCCTCTGCATCACTCTCTTGAGCCTCTACATCACTCTCTTGAGTCTCTGCATCACTCTCTAGAGCCTCTGCACCACTCTCTTAAGCCTCTGCATCACTCTCTTAAGCCTCTGAATCACTCTCCTGAGCCTCTGCATCCCTCTCATGAGCCTCTGCATCACTCCCAAGAGCCTCTGCGTCCCTCTCATTTGCCACTTCATCCCTCACTTGAGCCTCTGCATATCTCTCATGAGCCTCTGCATTACTCTCTTGAACTCCTGCTTCCCTCTCTTGTGCCTCTGCATCCCTCACGTGAGCCTCTGCATCCCTCTCTTGAGCTTCTGCATCCCTCTCTTGGGCCTCTGCATCCCTCTCTTGAGCCTCTGCATCCGTCTTTTAATCCTTTCCATCACTCTCTTAAGCCTCTGCATCACTCTCTTAAGCCTCTGAATCACTCTCTTAAGCATCTGCATCACTCTGTTGATCCCCTGCATCCCTCTCTCAAGCCTCTGCATAACTCTCTTGAGCCTCTGCATCACCCTCTTAAGCGTCTGCATTTCTCTCGTGAGCCTCTGCATCCTCTCCTAAGCCTCTGCCTCATTCTCTTAAGCCTCTGCATCACTCTCTTGAGCCTCTCCATCCCTCTCGTAAACCTCTGCATCACTCTCTTCAGCCTCTTCATCCTCTCTTGAGCCTCTGCAACACTCTCTTCAACCTCTGGATCACTCTCTTAAGCCTCTGAATCCCTCTCTTGAGGCCTCTGCATAACTCTCTCGAGCCTCTCCATCACTCTCTGATTCTCTGCATCACTCTCGAAGGTCTCTGAATCACTCTCTCGAGCCTCTGCATCACTCTCTTGAGCCTCTGCATCCCTCTCTTCAGCTTCTGCATCACTCTCTTGAGCTCTCATCCCAGTCTTGAGCCTCTGCAACACTCTCTTCAGCCTCTGCATCACTCTCTTAAGCCTCTGAATCCCTCTCTTGAGGCCTCTGCATAACTCTCTCGAGCCTCTGCATCGCTCTCTTGATCCTCTGCATCACTCTCTTGAGCCTCTACATCACTCTCTTGAGTCTCTGCATCACTCTCTAGAGCCTCTGCATCACTCTCTTAAGCCTCTGCATCACTCTCGTAAGCCTCTGAATCACTCTCCTGAGCCTCTGCATCCCTCTCATGAGCCTCTGCATCACTCCCAAGAGCCTCTGCGTCCCTCTCATTTGCCACTTCATCCCTCACTTGAGCCTCTGCATATCTCTCATGAGCCTCTGCATTACTCTCTTGAACTCCTGCATCCCTCTCATGAGCCTCTGCATCCCTCACTGAGCCTTAGCATAACTCTCTTAAACCTCTGCATCCCTCTCTTGTGCCTCTGCTTCCCTCACTGTAGCCTCTGCATCCCTCTCTTGAGCCCTGCATCCCTCTTTTGAGCCTCTCCATCACTATCGTAAGCCTCTGCATCCCTTTCTTGAGCCTCTGTATCTCTCTTGAACTCCTCCATCCCTCTCATGAGCCTTTGCATCCCTCTCTTGAGCCTTTGCATCACTCGCTTAAGCTTCTGCATCCCTCTCTTTGGCCTCTGCATCCCTCACTTGAGCCTCTGCATCCCTCTCTTGAGCCCCTGCATACCTCTCTTGAACCTTTGCATCTCTCTCTCTTGAGCCTCTGCATCCCTCTCCTAAGCTTCTGCATCACTCTCGTAAGCCTCTGAATCACTCTCTTGAGCCCCTGCATCCCTCTCTTGAGCCTCTGAGTCACTCTCTGAGCCTCTGCATCCCTCTCTTAAGCCTCTGCATCACTCTTGTAAGCCTCTGAATCATTCTCTTGAGCCTCTGCATCCCTCTCGTGAGCCTCTGAGTCACTCTCTTGAGCCTCTGCATCCCTCTCTTAAGCCTCTACATCCCTCTTTTTAGCCTCTGCATCCCTCTCTAAAGCCTCTACATCCCTCTTTTTAGCCTCTGCATCCCTCTCTTGAGCCTCTGCATCACTCTCTTGAGCCTCTGCATCCCTCTCTTAAGCCTCTGCATCCCTCTCTTGATCATCTGCATCACTCTCGTAAGCCTCTGCATCACTCTCTTGAGCCTCTGCATAACTCTCTTGAGCCTCTGCATCACTCTCTTGAGCCTTTGCATCCCTCTTTTAAGCCTTTGCATCACTCTCTTGAGCCTCTGCATCCCTTTTTTAAGCCTCTGCATCACTCTCTTAAGCCTCTGCATCACTCTCTCATGCCTCTGCATCACTCTCATGAGCCTCTGCATCCCTCTCTTGAGCCTCTGCATCTCTCTCTTCAACCTCTTCATCACTCTCTTGAGCCTCTGCAACACTCATCTCAGCCTCTGCATCACTCTCTTAAGCCTCGGAATCCCTATCTTCAGGCCTCTGCATAACTCTCTCGAGCCTCTGCATCACTCTCTTGATTCTCTGCATCACTCTCGTAAGTATCTGAATCACTCTCTTGAGCCTCTGCATCACCGTCTTGATCCTCTGCATCACTCTCTTGAGCCTCTGCATCATTCCCTTGAGCCTCTACATCCCTCTCTTAAGCCTCTACATCATTCTCTTGAGCCTCTGCATCTCTCTCTTGAACTCCTGCTTCTCTCTCATGAGCCTTTGCATCCCTCTCTTGAGCCTTTGCATCACTCTTTTAAGCCTCTGCATCCCTCTCTTGAGCCTCTGCATCACTCTCTTGAACTCCTGCATCCCTCTCATGAGCCTCTGCATCCCTCATTTCAGCCTTTGCATCACTCTCTTAAGCCTCTGCATCCCTCTCTTGTGCCTCTGCTTCCCTCACTCTAACCTCTGCATCCCTCTCTTGAGCCCCTGCATCCTTCTTTTGAGGGTCTGCATCACTTTCTTAAGCCTCTGCATCCCTTTCTTGAGCCTCTGCATCTCTCTCGTGAACTCCTCCATCCCTCTCATGAGCCTTTGCATCCCTCTCTTGAGCCTTTGCATCACTCGCTTAAGCTTCTGCATCCCTCTCTTTGGCCTCTGCCTCCCTCACTTGAGCCTCAGCATCCCTCTCTTGAGCCCCTGCATCCCTCTCTTGAACCTCTGCATCTCTCTCTTGAGCCTCTGCATCCCTCTCTTAAGCCTCTGCATCTCTCTCTTAAGCTTCTGCATCACTCTCGTAAGCCTCTGAATCACTCTCTTGAGCCTCTGCATCCCGCTCTTGAGCCTCTGAGTCACTCTCCTTAGCCTCTGCATCCCTCTCTTAAGCCTCTGCATCACTCTTGTAAGCCTCTGAATCATTTTCTTGAGCCTCTGCATCCCTCTCTTGAGCCTCTGAGTCACTCTCATGAGCCTCTGCATCCCTCTCTTAAGCCTCTACATCAGTCTCTTGATTCTCTACATCACTCTCTTGAGCCTCTGCATCACTCTCTTGAGCCTCTGCATCCCTCTCTTAAGCCTCTGCAACACTCTCTTCAGCCTCTGCATCACTCTCTTAAGCCTCTGCATCCCTCTCTTGATCATCTGCATCACTCTCGTAAGCCTCTGCATCACTCTCTTGAGCCTCTGCATAACTCTCTTAAGCCTCTGCATCACTCTCTTGAGCCTCTGCATCCCTCTCTTCAGCTTCTGCATCACTCTCTTGAGCCTCTTCATCCCTGTCTTGAGCCTCTGCAACACTCTCTTCAGCCTCTGCATCACTCTCTTAAGCCTCTGAATCCCTCTCTTGAGGCCTCTGCATAACTCTCTCGAGCCTCTGCATCGCTCTCTTGATCCTCTGCATCACTCTCTTGAGCCTCTACATCACTCTCTTGAGTCTCTGCATCACTCTCTAGAGCCTCTGCATCACTCTCTTAAGCCTCTGCATCACTCTCGTAACCCTCTGAATCACTCTCCTGAGCCTCTGCATCCCTCTCATGAGCCTCTGCATCACTCCCAAGAGCCTCTGCGTCCCTCTCATTTACCACTTCATCCCTCACTTGAGCCACTGCATATCTCTCATGAGCCTCTGCATTACTCTCTTGAACTCCTGCATCCCTCTCATGAGCCTCTGCATCCCTCACTTGAGCCTTTGCATAACTCTCTTAAACCTCTGCATCCCTCTCTTGTGCCTCTGCTTCCCTCACTGTAGCCTCTGCATCCCTCTCTTGAGCCCCCGCATCCCTCTTTTGAGCCTCTGCATCACTTTCGTAAGCCTCTGCATCCCTTTCTTGAGCCTCTGTATCTCTCTCTTGAACTCCTTCATCCCTCTCATGAGCCTTTGCATCCCTCTCTTGAGCCTTTGCATCACTCGCTTAAGCTTCTGCATCCCTCTCTTTGGCCTCTGCATCCCTCACTTGAGCCTCTGCATCCCTCTCTTGAGCCCCTGCATCCCTCTCTTGAACCTCTGCATCTCTCTCTCTTGAGCCTCTGCATCCCTCTCTTAAGCTTCTGCATCACTCTCGTAAGCCTCTGAATCACTCTCTTGAGCCCCTGCATCCCTCTCTTGAGCCTCTGAGTCACTCTCTTGAGCCTCTGCATCCCTCTCTTAAGCCTCTGCATCACTCTTGTAAGCCTCTGAATCATTCTCTTGAGCCTCTGCATCCCTCTCGTGAGCCTCTGAGTCACTCTCTTGAGCCTCTGCATCCCTCTCTTAAGCCTCTACATCCCTCTTTTTAGCCTCTGCATCCCTCTCTAAAGCCTCTGCATCAGTCTCTTGATTCTCTGCATCACTCTCTTGAGCCTCTGCATCACTCTCTTGAGCCTCTGCATCCCTTTCTTAAGCCTCTGCATCCCTCTCTTGATCATCTGCATCACTCTCGTAAGCCTCTGCATCACTCTCTTGAGCCTCTGCATAACTCTCTTGAGCCTCTGCATCACTCTCTTGAGCCTTTGCATCCCTCTTTTAAGCCTTTGCATCACTCTCTTGAGCCTCTGCATCCCTTTTTTAAGCCTCTGCATCACTCTCTTAAGCCTCTGCATCACTCTCTTATACCTCTGCATCACTCTCATGAGCCTCTGCATCCCTCTCTTGAGCCTCTGCATCTCTCTCTTCTTCCTCTTCATCACTCTCTTGAGCCTCTGCAACACTCATCTCAGCCTCTGCATCACTCTCTTAAGCCTCGGAATCCCTCTCTTCAGGCCTCTGCATAACTCTCTCGAGCCTCTGCATCACTCTCTTGATTCTCTGCATCACTCTCGTAAGTATCTGAATCACTCTCTTGAGCCTCTGCATCACCGTCTTGATCCTCTGCATCACTCTCTTGAGCCTCTGCATCATTCCCTTGAGCCTCTACATCCCTCTCTTAAGCCTCTACATCACTCTCTTAAGCCTCTGAATCACTCTCTTAAGCATGTGCATCACTCTGTTGATCCCCTGCATCCCTCTCTCTTGAGCCTCTGCATCTCTCTCTTGAACTCCTGCTTCTCTCTCATGAGCCTTTGCATCCCTCTCTTGAGCCTTTGCATCACTCTTTTAAGCCTCTGCATCCCTCTCTTGAGCCTCTGCATCACTCTCTTGAACTCCTGCATCCCTCTCATGAGCCTCTGCATCCCTCATTTCAGCCTTTGCATCACTCTCTTAAGCCTCTGCATCCCTCTCTTGTGCCTCTGCTTCCCTCACTCTAACCTCTGCATCCCTCTCTTGAGCCCCTGCATCCTTCTTTTGAGGGTCTGCATCACTTTCTTAAGCCTCTGCATCCCTTTCTTGAGCCTCTGCATCTCTCTCGTGAACTCCTCCATCCCTCTCATGAGCCTTTGCATCCCTCTCTTGAGCCTTTGCATCACTCGCTTAAGCTTCTGCATCCCTCTCTTTGGCCTCTGCATCCCTCACTTGAGCCTCAGCATCCCTCTCTTGAGCCCCTGCATCCCTCTCTTGAACCTCTGCATCTCTCTCTTGAGCCTCTGCATCCCTCTCTTAAGCCTCTGCATCTCTCTCTTAAGCTTCTGCATCACTCTCGTAAGCCTCTGAATCACTCTCTTGAGCCTCTGCATCCCTCTCTTAAGCCTCTGCATCACTCTTGTAAGCCTCTGAATCATTTTCTTGAGCCTCTGCATCACTCTTGTAAGCCTCTGAATCATTTTCTTGAGCCTCTGCATCCCTCTCTTGAGCCTCTGAGTCACTCTCATGAGCCTCTGCATCCCTCTCTTAAGCCTCTACATCAGTCTCTTGATTCTCTGCATCACTCTCTTGAGCCTCTGCATCACTCTCTTGAGCCTCTGCATCCCTCTCTTAAGCCTCTGCAACACTCTCTTCAGCCTCTGCATCACTCTCTTAAGCCTCTGCATCCCTCTCTTGATCATCTGCATCACTCTCTTCAGCCTCTGCATCACTCTCTTCAGCCTCTGCATAACTCTCTTGAGCCTCTGCATCACTCTCTTGAGCCTCTGCATCCCTCTTTTAAGCCTTTGCATCACGCTCTTGAGACTCTGCATCCATCCTTTAAGCCTCTGCATCACTCTCTTAAGCCTCTGCATCACTCTCTTATGCCTCTGCATCACTCTCTTATGCCTCTGAATCACTCGCCTCTGAATCATAATTTAATGAATTAATAACAATAAACTGAAAATTCACAAAAACGTGGAAAAACAGCAAAATATTGCCTAATTCGATGATATTTTGTTTATATCACATAAAGGAAAAGGGGATGATAAACGTCAAAATATTGCTGAATTCGATGATTTTTAGTACAAAACAAAATGCAAGAAAACTTGCTTAAAATGCAATATTATGCGAAAATCTGAGATATGAAGGCAAAATCAGGTATCGTGATACTACATGAAATAGTATCGAAATATTCGTAAAAATGAATATATTTACGTAATATCAAACTACATGAAAAACGTGAAAAAGTCATTATTATGCCAAATATGGGATTCGAAGTTTAACTTCGAATCATAAAGCGAGGTTTCGTATTTTTTAGACCCTAGAAAAGATGTATAATGATGTTGCTTCCAAAACAAATGATAAAAATCAATGTGTTTTCATTCGAATTAACTAAAATGTTCCTGATTTTCCGTTTATATTACCGATGGAAGATGTACACGTAAAACCGCTTAAATCCGGCTGAAACGTCGATATATGCAATAAAACAGAACTTCTCACTTTTTTAATATCTTACTCAGTATTTTAACGAGAAACAAATAGTTGATTGAAAATGAAGTATTTAATTTTAATTTCTAATCAATTTTGCATCATCATTATCATATGATGCAAAGTATTGCAGTTTTGCTGTCATGCAGTTTTGCAGTTTGCATCATTTTTATCGTATATATAATGAATTAATAACAATAAACTGAAAATTCACAAAAACGTAGAAAAAGGGCAAAATTTTGCATATTTTGTTTCAATTACTTCAATTCAATTATTTTGATTACAATTACTAATCCAGCTGAAACGTCGATATATGCAATAAAAACAAAACTTCTCCCTTTTCAATATTTTAACGAGAAACAAATAGTTGATTGAAAATAAAGTATTTAAGGTTATTTTCTAATCAATTGTGTGTTTGCATCATTTTTATTGTATGTATAATGAATTATTAACAATAAACTGAAAATTCACGAAAACGTGGAAAAACGGCAAAATATTGCCTAATTCGATGATATTTTGTTTATATCACATGAAGGATAAGGGGATGATAAACGTCAAAATATTGCTATATTCGATGATTTTTATTACGAAACAAAATGCAAGAAAACTTGCTTAAAATGCAATATTATGCGAAATTCTGATATTTAGAAGCCAAATCACATATCGTGATACTATATGAAATAGTATCGAAATATTGGTAAAAACGAATATATTCACGTGAATTTACACTACATAAAAAACGTGAACAAAATCGCTCTATAACCATATTTGAGGATTTTAACTTCACATTATAAAGCGAGGTTTCGTATTATTTAGATCCTAGAAAAGACATATAAAGATGTTGTTTCCAATACAAATGACAAAAATCAATGTGTTTTCATTAAAATACTCTAAAATGTTCCTGATTTTCCGTTTATATTACCGATGGAAGATGTACACGTAAAACAGCTCTAATCCGGCTGCAACGTCGATATATGCAACAAAAACAGAACTTCTCGCCTTTTCAATTACTTACTCAGTTTTTTAACGAGAAACAAATAGTTGATTGAAAATGAAGTATTTAATGTTAATTTCTAATCAATTTTGCATCATCATTATCGTATGATGCAAAGTATTGCAGTTTTGCTGTCTTGCAGTTTTGCAGTTTGCATCATTTTTATCGTATATATAATGAATTAATAACAATAAACTGAAAATTCACAAAAACGTGGAAAAAGGGCAAAAATTTTGTCTAATTCGATGATATTTGGTTTCAATTACTTAAAGGAAAAGAGGATGATAGCGTCAAAATATTGCTAAATTCAATGATTTTTAGTACAAAACAAAACGCAAGAAAACTTGCTTAAAATGCAAAATTTGCGAAATTCTGAGATATGAAAGCCAAATCACATATCATGAGAAAATATGAAGTAGTATGGAAAGATTGGTAAACGAATATATTTACGTAAAGTCACACTACATGAAAAACGTGAAAAAATCGCTATATTACCAACCTTGAGGATTTTAACTTCAAATCATAAAGCGAGGTTTCGTATTATTTAGATCCTAGAAAAGACATAAAAATGTTGTTTCCAATACAAATGATAAACATAATTGATTAGAAATTAACCTTAAACACTTCATTTTCCATCAACTATTTGTTTCTCGTTAAAATACTGAGTAAGATATTGGAAAGGGGAGAAATTCTGTTTTTATTGCATATATCGACGGTTCAGCCGGATTTAAGCGGTTTTACGTGTACATCTTCCATCGGTAATATAAACCGAAAATCAGGAACATTTCAGTTAATTCTAATGAAAACATATTGATTTTTATCATTTGTATTAGAAGCAACATTGTCATATGTCTTTTCTTGGATCTAAATAATACGAAACCTCGCTCAATGATTTGAAGTTAAAATCCTCAAATATGGTAATATAGTGACTTTTTTCACGTTATTCAGGTAGTGTGATTTTACGTAAATATATTCGTTTTTACCAATATTTCGATACTACAGGTTTTCTCACGATATGTGATTTGGCCTTCAAATCTCTGAATTTCGCAAAATATTGCATTTTAAGCAAGTTTTCTTGCATTTTGTTTTGTACTAAAAATCATCGAATTTAGCAATATTTTGACCTTTATCATCCCCTTTTCCTTTATGTGATTTAAACAAAATATCATCGAATTAGGCAATATTTTGCCGTTTTTCCACGTTTTCGTGAATTTTCTGTTTATTGTTATTATTTCATTAAATATACAAGAAAAATTATGCAAACACATAATTGATCAGAAAATAACCTTAAGTACTTCATTTTCAATCATCTATTTGTTTCTCGTTAAAATACTGAGTAAGATATTGAAAAGGGGAGAAGTTCTGTTTTTATTGCATATATCGACGGTTCAGCCGGATTTAAGCGGTTTTACGTGTACATCTTCCACCGGTAATATAAACCGAAAATCAGGAACATTTTAGTTAATTTTAATGAAAACACATTGATTTTTATTATTTGTATTGGAAGCAACATCTTTATACGTCTTTTCTAGGGTCTAAAAAATACGAAACGTCGCTCTATAATTCGAAGTTAAAATCCTCAAATTTGGAATAATAATGACTTTTTCACGTTTTTCATGTAGTTTGATATTACGTAAATATATTCATTTTTACCAATATTTCGATACTATTTCATGTAGTATCACAGTACATGATTTGGCCTTCAAATCTCAGATTTTCGTATAATATTGCATTTTAAGCAAGTTTTCTTGCATTTTGTTTCATACTAAAAATCATCAAATTCAGCAATATTTTGACGTTTTTCCACGTTTTTGTGAATTTTCAGTTTATTGTTATTATTTCATTAAATATACGAGAAAAATTATGCAAACACATAATTGATCAGACTATAAGCTTAAATACTTAATTTTCAATCATCTATTTGTTTTTGGTTAAAATACTGAGTAAGATATTGAAAAGGGGAGAAGTTCTGTTTTTATTGCATATATCGACGTTTCAGCCGGATTAGGACGGTTTTACGTGCACATCTTCCATCGGTAATATAAACCGAAAATCAGAAATATTTTAGTTAATTCTAATGAAAACACATTGATTTTTACCATTTGCATTGGAAGCAACATCTTTATACATCTTTTCTAGGGTCTAAAAAATACGAAACCTCGCTTTATGATTCGAAGTTAAACTTCGAGTCCCATATTTGGCATAATAATGGCTTTTTCACGTTTTTCATGTAGTTTGATATTACGTAAATATATTCATTTTTACCAATATTTCGATACTATTTCATGTAGTATCACGATACGTGATTTGGCCTTCAAATCTCAGATTTTCGCTTAATATTGCATTTTAAGCAAGTTTTCTTGCATTTTGTTTCGTACTAAAAATCATCGAATTCAGCAATATTTTGACGTTTATCATCCCCTTTTCCTTTATGTGATATAAACAAATTATCATCGAATGAGGCAATATTTTGCTGTTTTTCCACGTTTTTGTGAATTTTCAGTTTATTGTTATTATTTCATTATATATACGAGAAAAATTATGCAAACACATAATTGATTAGATAATATCCTTAAATACTTCATTTTCAATCAACTATTTGTTTCTCGTTAAAATCCTGAGTAAGATATTGAAAAGGAGAGAAGTTCGGTTTTTATTGCATATATCGACGTTTCAGCCGGAATAGAGCGGTTTTACCCTCTTGACCCTCTGAATCCCTCTCTTGAGCCTCTGCACCACTCTCTTAAGCCTCTGCATCACTCTCGTAAGCCTCTGCATCACTCTCTTAAGCCTCTGCATCACTCTCGTAAACCTCTGAATCACTCTCTTCAGCTTCTCTATCACTCTCTTGAGCCCCTGCATCCCTCTATTGAGCCTCTGCATCACTCTCGTGATCCTCTGCATCACACTCTTAAGCCTCTACATCCCTCTTTTGAGCTTCTGCATCACTTTCTTAGGCCTCTGCATCCCTTTCTTGAGCTTCTGCATCTCTCTCTTGAACTCCTGCATCCATCTCATGAGCCTTTGCATCCCTCTCTTGAGCCTCTGCATCCCTCTCTTAAGCCTCTGCATCACTCTCTTAAGCCTCTGCTTCCCTCTCTTGATCCTCTGCATCACTCTCTTGAGCCTCTGCATCACTCTCTTGATCGTCTGCATCACTCTCTTGACCCTCTGCATCACTCTCTTGAGCCTCTCTATCACTCTATTGAACATCTGCATCACTCTCTTGAGCCTCTGCATCACTCTCTTAAGCCTCTGCATCCCTCTCTTAAGCCTCTACATCATTCTCTTGGGCCTCTGCATCACTCTCTTGAGCCTCTGCATCACTCTCTTGAGCCTCTGCATTCCTCTCTGGAGCCTCAGCATCCCTCTCTTGAGCCTTTTGCAGCACTCTTATGAGCCTCTGCATCATTCTCTTGAGCCTCTGCATCCCTTTCTTAAGCTTCTGCATCACTCTCTTGAGCCTCTGCATCCCTCTATTAAGCCTCTGCATCACTCTCTTGAGCCTCTGCATCCCTCTCTTGAGCCTCTGCATCACTCTCATGGGCCTCTGCATCACTCTCTCGAGCCTCTGCATCACTCTCTAGAGCCTCTGCATCACTCTCCTAAACCTTTGCATCCCTCTCTTGATCCTCTGCATCAGTCTCTTGAGCCTCTGCATCATTCTCTATAGCCTCTACATCCTTCTCTTTAGCCTCTACATCATTCTCTTAGCCCCTACATCCCTTTACTCAGCCTCTGCATCACTCTCGTAAGCCTCTGCATCACGCTCTTCAGCCTCTGCATCACTCTCTTGAGCCTCTGCATCACTCTCTTAAACCTCTGCATCCCTCTCTTGATCCTCTGCATCAGTCTTTTGAGCCTCTGCATCGTTCTCTTGAGCCTCTACATCCTTCTCTTAAGCCTCTACATCATTCTCTTGAGCCCCTGCATCACTCTCTTAAGACTCTGCATCACTCTCTTGAGCCTCTGCATCACTCTCTTAAGCCTCTGCCTTTCTCTCTTGAGCCTCTGCGTCACTCTCTTGAGCCTCTGCATCCCTCTCTGGATCCTCAGCATCCCTCTCTTGAGCCTTTTGCAGCACTCTGTTGAGCCTTTGCATCACTCTCTTGAGCCTCTTCATCATTCTATTGAGCCTATATATCTTTCTCCTAAGCCTCTACATCATTCTGTTGAGCCCCTGCATCACTCTCTTGAGCCTCTGCATCACTCTCTTAATCCTCTGCATCTCTCTCTTCAGCCTCTGCATCACTCTCATGATCCTCTGCATCCCTCTCTGGATCCACAGCATCCCTCTCTTGAGCCTTTTGCAGCACTCTGTTGAGCTTTTGCATCACTCTCTTGAGCCTCTGCATCATTCCATTGAGCTTATACATCTTTCTCCTAAGCCTCTACATCATTCTCTTGAGCCCCTGCATCACTCTCTTGAGCCTCTGCATCACTCTCTTAAGCCTTTGAATCTCTCTCTTCAGCCTCTGCATCACTCTCTTGATCCTCTGCATCACTCTCTTGATCCCCTGCATCCCTCTCTCAAGCCTCTGCATCACTCTCTTAAGCCTCAGCATCACCCTCTTAAGTTTCTGCATTACCCTCTTGAGCCTCTGCATCCCTCTCCTAAGCCTCTGCCTCACTCTCTTAAGCCTCTGCATCTTTCTCTTGAGCCTCTGCATCACTCTCTTCAGCCTCTGCATCACTCTCTTCAGCCTCTTCATCCCTCTCTTGAGCCTCTGCAACACTCTCTTCATTCTCTGCATCACTCTCTTAAGCCTCTCAATCCCTCTCATGAGGCCTCTGCATAACTCTCTCGAGCCTCTGCATCACTCTCTTGATCCTCTGCATCACTCTCTTGAGCCTCTGTATCACCCTCTTGAGCCCCTGCATCCCTCTCTTGAGCCTCTGCATCACTCTCTTGAGCCTCTGCATCACCCGTTCAAGCCTCTACATCCCTCTTTTGAGCCTCTGCATCACTTTCTTAAGCCTCTGCATCACTCTCTTAAGCCTCTGCATCACTCTTGTAAGCTTCTGAATCACTCTCCTGAGCCTCTGCATCCCTCTCATGAGCCTCTGCATCACTCCCAAGAGCCTCTGCGTCCCTCTCATTTGCCTCTTCATCCCTCACTTGAGCCTCTTTATCCCTCTCTTGAGCCTCTGCATCACTCTCTTGAACTCCTGCATCCCTCTCATGAGACTCTGCATCCCTCACTTGAGCCTTTGCATCACTCTCTTAAGCCTCTGCATCCCTCTCTTGAGCTACTGCGTCACTCTCAAGAGCCTCTGCATCCCTCTCTTGTGCCTCTGCTTCCCTCACTCTAGCCCCTGCATCCCTCTTTTGAGCCTCTGCATCACTTTCTTAAGCCTCTGCATCCCTTTCTTGAGCCTCTGCATCTCTCTCTTGAACTCCTCCATCCCTCTCATGAGCCTTTGCATACCTGTCTTGAGCCTTTGCATCACTCGCTTAAACCTATGCATCCCTCTCTTTGGCCTCTGCATCCCTCACTTGAGCCTCTGCATCCCTCTCTTGAGCCCCTGCATCTCTCTCTTGAGCTTCTGCATCCCTCTCTTAAGCCTCTGCATCACTCTCTTAAGCTTCTGCATTACTCTCGTAAGCCTCTGAATCACTCTCTTGAGCCTCTGCATCCCTCTCTTAATCCTCTGCATCACTCTCGTAAGCATCTGAATCACTCTCTTGAGCCTCTACATCCCTCTCTTGAGCTTCTGCATCCCTCTCTTAAGCCTCTGCATCACTCTCTTAAGCTTCTGCATCACTCTCTAAAGCCTCTGCATCAGTCTCTTGAGCCTCTGCATCACTCTCTTGATCATCTGCATCACTCTCGTAAGCCTCTGCATAACTCTCCTGAGCCTCTGCATAACTCTCTTGAGCCTCTGCATCTTTCTCTTGAGCCTCTGCATCGCTCTTTTAAGCCTATGCATCACTCTCTTAAGCCTCTGCATCACTCTCTTATGCCTCTGAATCACTCGCTTGAGCCTCTGAATAACACTCTTGAGCGCCTGCATCACTCTCCCAAGCCTCTGCATCACTCTCTTGAGCCTCTGCATCCCTCTCTTGAGCCTCTGCATCTCTCTCTTCAGCCTCTTCAGCCCTCTCTTGAGCCTCTGCAACACTCACTTCAGCCTCTGCATCACTCTCTTAAGCCTCTGAATCCCTCTTTTGAGGCCTCTGCATAACTCTCTCGTGCCTCTGCATCACTCTCTTGATTCTCTGCATCACTCTTGTAAGCATCTGAATCACTCTCTCGAGCCTCTACATCACTCTCTTGAGCCTGTGCATCACCCTCTTGATCCTCTGCATCACTCTCTTGAGCCTCTGCATCATTCTTTTGAGCCTCTCCATCCCTCTCATAAGCCTCTACATCATTCTCTTGAGCCTTTGCATCCCTCTCTTTAGCCTCTGCATCTCTCTCTTGAACTCCTGCTTCTCTCTCATGAGCCTTTGCATCCCTCTCTTGAGCCTTTGCATCACTCTTTTAAGCCTCTGCATCCCTCTCTTGAGCCTTTGCACCACTCTCCTCGGCGTCTTCATCCATATATTGAGCCTCTGCAACACTCACTTCAGCCTCTGCATCACTCTCCTAAGACTCTGAGTCCCTCTCTTGAGACCACTGCATAACTCTCTCGAGCCTCTGCATCACTCTCTTGAAACTCTGCATCACTCTTGTAAGCATCTGAATCACTCTCTCGAGCCTCTACATAACTCTCTTGATCCTCGGCATCACTCTCTTGAGCCTCTGCATCACCCTTTTGATCCTCTGCATCACTCTCCTGAGCCTCTGCATCATTCTCTTGAGCCTCTGCATCCCTCTCTTAAGCCTCTACATCATTCTCTTGAGCCTCTGCATCCCTCTCTTGAGCCTCTGCATCTCTCTCTAGAACTCCTGCATCTCTCTCATGAGCCTTTGCATCCCTCTCTTGAGCCTTTGCATCACTCTTTTGAGCCTCTGCATCCCTCTCTTGAACCTCTGCATCACTCTCAAGAGCCTCTGCTTCCCTCTCTTGTGCCTCTGCATCCCTCACATGAGCCTCTGCATCCCTCTCTTGAGCTTCTGCATCCCTCTCTTGGGCCTCTGCATCCCTCTCTTGAGCCTCTGCATCCCTCTTTAAAGCCTTTGCATCACTCTCTTAAGCCTCTGCATCACTCTCTTAAGCCTCTGAATCACTCTCCTAAGCATCTGCATCACTCTGTTGATCCCCTGCATCCCTCTCTCAAGCCTCTGCATAACTCTCTTGAGCCTCTGCATCACCCTCTTAAGCGTCTGCATTACTCTCGTGAGCCTCTGCATCCCTCTCCTAAGCCTCTGCCTCATTCTCTTAATCCTCTGCATCACTCTCTTGAGCCTCTGCATCCCTCTCTTGAACCTCTGCGTCACTCTCTTCAGCCTCTTCATCCCTCTCTTGAGCCTCTGCATCTCTCTCCTGAACTCCTGCATCTCTCTCATGAGCCTTTGCATCCCTCTCTTGAGCCTTTGCATCACTCTTTTGAGCCTCTGCGTCCCTCTCCTGAGCCTCTGCATCACTCTCAAGAGCCTCTGCTTCCCTCTCTTGTGCCTCTGCATCCCTCACATGAGCCTCTGCATCCCTCTCTTCAGCTTCTGCATCCCTCTCTTGGGCCTCTGCATCCCTCTCTTGAGCCTCTGCATCCCTCTTTTAAGCCTTTGCATCACTCTCTTAAGCCTCTGCATCACTCTCTTAAGCCTCTGAATCACTCTCTTAAGCATCTGCATCACTCTGTTGATCCCCTGCATCCCTCTCTCAAGCCTCTGCATAACTCTTTTGAGCCTCTGCATCACCCTCTTAAGCGTCTGCATTACTCTCGTGAGCCTCTGCATCCCTCTCCTAAGCCTCTGCCTCATTCTCTTAAAACTCTTCATCCCTCTCTTGAGCCTCTGCAACACTCTCTTCAACCTCTGGATCACTCTCTTAAGCCTCTGAATCCTCTCTTGAGGCCTCTGCATAACTCTCTCGAGCCTCTGCATCACTCTCTTGATTCTCTGCATCACTCTCGCAAGTCTCTGAATCACTCTCTCGAGCCTCTGCATCACTTTTTTGATCCTCTGCATCACTCTCTTGATCCCCTGCATCCCTCTCTCAAGCCTCTGCATCACTCTCTTGAGCATCTGCATCACCCTCTTAAGCGTCTGCATTACTCTCCTGAGCCTCTGCATCACTCTCTTGAGCCTCTGCATCCCTCTCTTCAGCTTCTGCATCACTCTCTTGAGCCTCTTCATCCCTCTCCTAAGCCTCTGCCTCACTCTCTTAAGCCTCTGCATCACTCTCTAAAGCCTCTGCATCAGTCTCTTGATTCTCTGCATCACTCGTTTGAGCCTCTGCATCACTCTCTTGAGCCTTTGCATCCCTCTCTTAAGCCTCTGCATCCGTCTCTTGATAATCTGCATCACTCTCGTAAGCCTCTGCATCACTCTCTTGAGCCTCTGCATCACTCTTGTAAGCTTCTGAATCACTCTCCTGAGCCTCTGCTTCCCTCTCAAGAGCCTCTGCATCACTCCCAAGAGGCTCTGCGTCCCTCTCATTTGCCTCTTCATCCCTCACTTGAGCCTCTGCATCCCTCTCTTGAGCCTCTGCATCACTCTCTTGAACTCCTGCATCCCTCTGATGAGACTCTGCATCCCTCTCTTGAGCCTCTGCGTCACTCTCAAGAGCCTCTGCATCCCTCTCGTGTGCCTCTGCTTCCCTCACTCTAGCCTCTGCATCCCTCTCTTGAGCCCCTGCATCCCTCTTTTGAGCCTCTGCATCACTTTCTTAAGCCTCTGCATCCCTTTCTTGAGCCTCTCCATCTCTCTCTTGAACTCCTCCATCCCTCTCATGAGCCTTTGCATACCTCTCTTGAGCCTTTACATCACTCGCTTAAGCCTATGCATCCCTCTCTTTGGCCTCTGCATCCCTCACTTGAGCCTCTGCATCCCTCTCTGAGCCCCTGCATCCCTCTCTTGAGCCTCTGCATCCCTCTCTTAAGCCTCTGCATCACTCTCTTAAGCTTCTGCATCACTCTCGTAAGCCTCTGAATCACTCTCTTGAGCCTCTGCATCCCTCTCTTGAGCCTCTGAATCACTCTCTTGAGCCTCTGCATCCCTCTCTTAATCCTCTGCATCACTCTCGTAAGCATCTGAATCACTCTCTTGAGCCTCTACATCCCTCTCTTTAGCCACCGAATCCCTCTCTAAAGCCTCTGCATCAGTCTCTTGAGCCTCTGCATCACTCTCTTGATCATCTGCATCACTCTCGTAAGCCTCTGCATAACTCTCCTGAGCCTCTGCATAACTCTCTTGAGCCTCTGCATCTTTCTCTTGAGCCTCTGCATCGCTCTTTTAAGCCTATGCATCACTCTCTTAAGCCTCTGCATCACTCTCTTATGCCTCTGAATCACTCGCTTGAGCCTCTGAATAACACTCTTGAGCACCTGCATCACTCTCTCAAGCCTCTGCATCACTCTCTTGAGCCTCTGCATCCCTCTCTTGAGCCTCTGCATCTCTCTCTTCAGCCTCTTCAGCCCTCTCTTGAGCCTCTGCAACACTCACTTCAGCCTCTGCATCCCTCTCTCAAGCCTCTGCATCACTCTCTTGAGCATCTGCATCACCCTCTTAAGCGTCTGCATTACTCTCCTGAGCCTCTGCATCACTCTCTTAAGCCTCTGAATCACTCTCTTAAGCATCTGCATCACTCTGTTGATCCCCTTCATCCCTCTCTCAAGCCTCTGCATAACTCTTTTGAGCCTCTGCATCACCCTCTTAAGCGTCTGCATTACTCTCGTGAGCCTCTGCATCCCTCTCCTAAGCCTCTGCCTCATTCTCTTAAGCCTCTTCATCCCTCTCTTGAGCCTCTGCATCACTCTCTTCAGCCTCTTCATCCCTCTCTTGAGCCTCTGCAACACTCTCTTCAACCTCTGGATCACTCTCTTAAGCCTCTGAATCCTCTCTTGAGGCCTCTGCATAACTCTCTCGAGCCTCTGCATCACTCTCTTGATTCTCTGCATCACTCTCTTGATCCCCTGCATCCCTCTCTCAAGCCTCTGCATAACTCTTTTGAGCCTCTGCATCACCCTCTTAAGCGTCTGCATTACTCTCGTGAGCCTCTGCATCCCTCTCCTAAGCCTCTGCCTCATTCTCTTAAGCCTCTTCATCCCTCTCTTGAGCCTCTGCATCACTCTCTTCAGCCTCTTCATCACTCTCTTGAGCCTCTGCAACACTCTCTTCAACCTCTGGATCACTCTCTTAAGCCTCTGAATCCTCTCTTGAGGCCTCTGCATAACTCCCTCGAGCATCTGCATCACTCTCTTGAGCCTCTGCATCCCTCTCTTGAGCCTCTGCATCTCTCTCTTCAGCCTCTTCAGCCCTCTCTTGAGCCTCTGCAACACTCACTTCAGCCTCTGCATCACTCTCTTAAGCCTCTGAATCCCTCTTTTGAGGTCTCTGCATAACTCTCTCGTGCCTCTGCATCACTCTCTTGATTCTCTGCATCACTCTTGTAAGCATCTGAATCACTCTCTCGAGCCTCTACATAACTCTCTTGATCCTCTGCATCACTCTCTTGAGCCTGTGCATCACCCTCTTGATCCTCTGCATCACTCTCTTGAGCCTCTGCATCATTCTTTTGAGCCTCTGCATCCCTCTCTTAAGCCTCTACATCATTCTCTTGAGCCTTTGCATCCCTCTCGTGAGCCTCTGCATCTCTCTCTTGAACTCCTGCTTCTCTCTCTTGAGCCTTTGCATCCCTCTCTTGAGCCTTTGCATCACTCTTTTAAGCCTCTGCATCCCTCTCTTGAGCCTCTGCATCACTCTCCTCGGCGTCTTCATCCATCTATTGAGCCTCTGCAACACTCACTTCAGCCTCTGCATCACTCTCTTAAGCCTCTGAGTCCCTCTCTTGAGACCTCTGCATAACTCTCTCGAGCCTCTGCATCACTCTCTTGAATCTCTGCATCACTCTTGTAAGCATCTGAATCACTCTCTCGAGCCTCTACATAACTCTCTTGATCCTCTGCATCACTCTCTTGAGCCTCTGCATCCCTCTCTTGAGCCTCTGCATCACTCTCAAGAGCCTCTGCTTCCCTCTCTTGTGCCTCTGCATCCCTCACATGAGCCTCTGCATCCCTCTCTTGAGCTTCTGCATCCCTCTCTTGGGCCTCTGCATCCCTCTCTTGAGCCTCTGCATCCCTCTTTTAAGCCTTTGCATCACTCTCTTAAGCCTCTGCATTACTCTCTTAACCCTCTGAATCACTCTCCTAAGCATCTGCATCACTCTGTTGATCCCCTGCATCCCTCTCTCAAGCCTCTGCATAACTCTCTTGAGCCTCTGCATCACCCTCTTAAGCGTCTGCATTACTCTCGTGAGCCTCTGCATCCCTCTCCTAAGCCTCTGCCTCATTCTCTTAATCCTCTGCATCACTCTCTTGAGCCTCTGCATCCCTCTCTTGAACCTCTGCATCACTCTCTTCAGCCTCTTCATCCCTCTCTTGAGCCTCTGCATCTCTCTCTTGAACTCCTGCATCTCTCTCATGAGCCTTTGCATCCCTCTCTTGAGCCTTTGCATCACTCTTTTGAGCCTCTGCGTCCCTCTCCTGAGCCTCTGCATCACTCTCAAGAGTCTCTGCTTCCCTCTCTTGTGCCTCTGCATCCCTCACATGAGCCTCTGCATCCCTCTCTTGAGCTTCTGCATCCCTCTCTTGGGCCTCTGCATCTCTCTCTTGAGCCTCTGCATCCCTCTTTTAAGCCTTTGCATCACTCTCTTAAGCCTCTGCATCACTCTCTTAAGCCTCTGAATCACTCTCTTAAGCATCTGCATCACTCTGTTGATCCCCTGCATCCCTCTCCCAAGCCTCTGCATAGCTCTTTTGAGCCTCTGCATCACCCTCTTAAGCGTCTGCATTACTCTCGTGAGCCTCTGCATCCCTCTCCTAAGCCTCTGCCTCATTCTCTTAAGCCTCTTCATCCCTCTCTTGAGCCTCTGCATCACTCTCTTCAGCCTCTTCATCCCTCTCTTGAGCCTCTGCAACACTCTCTTCAACCTCTGGATCACTCTCTTAAGCCTCTGAATCCTCTCTTGAGGCCTCTGCATAACTCTCTCGAGCCTCTGCATCACTCTCTTGATTCTCTGTATCACTCTCGCAAGTCTCTGAATCACTCTCTCGAGCCTCTGCATCACTCTTTTGATCCTCTGCATCACTCTCTTGATCCCCTGCATCCCTCTCTTAAGCCTCTGCATCACTCTCTTGAGCATCTGCATCACCCTCTTAAGCGTCTGCATTACTCTCCTGAGCCTCTGCATCACTCTCTTGAGCCTCTGCATCCCTCTCTTCAGCTTCTGCATCACTCTCTTGAGCCTCTTCATCCCTCTCTTGAGCCTCTGCATCACTCTCTTGAGCCTCTGCATCCCTCTCTTAAGCCTCTGCAACACTCTCTTCAGCCTCTGCATCACTCTCTTAAGCCTCTGCATCCCTCTCTTGATCATCTGCATCACTCTCGTAAGCCTCTGCATCACTCTCTTGAGCCTCTGCATAACTCTCTTGAGCCTCTGCATCACTCTCTTGAGCCTCTGCATCTCTCTTTTAAGCCTTTGCATCACTCTCTTGAGCCTCTGCATCCCTCCTTTAAGCCTCTGCATCACTCTCTTAAGCCTCTGCATCACTCTATTATGCCTCTGAATCACTCGCTTGAGCCTCTGCATAACTCTCATGAACACCTGCATCCCTCTCTTGAGCCTCTGCATCTCTCTCTTCAGCCTCTTCATCCCTCTCTTGAGCCTCTGCAACACTCACTTCAGCCTCTGCATCACTCTCTTAAGCCTCTGAATCCCTCTGTTGAGGCCTCTGCATAACTCTCTCGAGCCTCTGCATCACTCTCTTGATTCTCTGCATCACTCACGTAAGCATCTGAATCACTCTCGAGCCTTTACATCACTCTCTTGATCCTCTGAATCACTCTCTTGATCCTCTGCATCACCGTCTTGATCCTCTGCATCACTCACTTGAGCCTCTACATCCCTCTCTTAAGCTTCTACATAATTCTCTTGAGCCTCTGCATCCCTCTCTTGAGCCTCTGCATCTCTCTTTTGAACTCCTGCTTCTCTCTCATGAGCCTTTGCATCCCTCTCTCAAGCCTCTGCATCACTCTCTTTAGCCTCTGCATCCCTCTCTTGAGCCTCTGCAACACTCTCTTCAGCCTCTTCATCCCTCTCTTCAGCCTCTGCAACACTCACTTCAGCCTCTGAATCACTCTCATAAGCCTCTGAATGCCTCTCTTGAGGCCTCTGCATAACTCTCTCGAGCCTCTGCATCACTCTCGTAAGCATCTGATTCACTCTCTCGAGCCTCTATATAACTCTCTTGATCCTCTGTATCACTCTCTTGAGCCTCTGCAACACCCTCTTGATCCTCTACATCACTCTCTTGAGAATCTGCATCATTCTATTGAGCCTCTGCATCCCTCTCTTAAGCCTCTACATCATTCTCTTGAGCCTCTGCATACCTCTCTTAAGCCTCAACGTCATTCTCTTGTGCCTCTGCATCACTCTCTTAAGCCTCTGCATCCCTCTCTTGAGCCTCTGCATTTCTCTCTTTAACTCCTGCTTCTCTCTCATGAGCCTTTGCATCCCCTCTCTTGAGCCTCTGCATCCCTCTTTTAAGCCTTTGCATCACTCTCTTAAGCCTCTGCATCACTCTCTTAAGCCTTTGAATCACTCTCTTAAGCCTCTTCATCACTCTCTTGATCCCCTGCATCCCTCTCTCAAGCCTCTGCATAACTTTCTTGAGCCTCTGTATCACACTCTTTAGCGTCTGCATTACTCTCTTGAGCCTCTGCATCCCTCTCCTAAGCCTCTGCCTCACTCTCTTAAGCCTCTGCATCACTCTCTTCAGCCTCTTCATCCCTCTCTTGAGCCTCTGCACCACTCTCTTCAGCCTCTGCATAACTCTCTCGAGCCTCTGCGTCACTCTCTTGATTCTCTGCAACACTCTCGGAAGTCTCTGAATCACTCTCTCAAGCCTCTGCATCACTCTCATGATCCTCTACATCACTCTCTTGAGCCTCTGCATTACTCTCTTGAATCTCTGCATCACTCTCTAGAGCCTCTGCATCACTCTCTTCAGCCTCTGCATCACTTTCTTAAGCCTCTGCTTCCCTCTCTTGATCCTCTGCATCACTCTCTTGAGCCTCTGCATCACTCTCTTAAGCCTCTGCATCACTCTCGTAAGCCTCTGAATCACTCTCTTGAGCCTCTGTATCACTCTCTTGAGCCTCTGTATCACTCTCTTGAGCCCCTGCATCCCTGTCTGGAGCCTCTGCATCACTCTCTTGAGCCTCTGCATCAACCTTTTAAGCCTCTGCATCCCTCTTTTGAGCCTCTGCATCACTTTCTTAAGCCTCTGCATCACTCTCTTAAGCCTCTGCATCACTCTCGTAAGCCTCTGAATCACTCTCCTGAGCCTCTGCATCCCTCATGAGCCTTTGCATCATTCCCAAGAGCCTCTGCGTCCCTCTCTTGTGCCTCTTCATCCCTCAATTGAGCCTCTGCATCCCTCTCTTGAGCCTTTGCATCACTCTCTTGAACTCCTGCATCCCTCTCATGAGCCTCTGCATCCCTCTCTTGAGCCTCTGCATCCCTCTCTTAAGCCTCTGAATCACTCTCTTAAGCCTCTGCATCACTCTCGTAAGCTTCTGAATCACTCCGTTGAGCCTCTGCATCACTTTCTTGAGCCTCTCCATCACTCTCTTGAGCCTCTGCATTCCTTTCTTAAGCCTCTGCATCATTCTCTTCAGCCTCTGCATCCCTCTCTTAAGTCTTTGCATCTTTCTTTTCAGCCTTTGCATTCCTCTCTTAAGCCTCTGCATCACTCTCTTGATCCTCAGCATCCCTCTCTTGTGCCTCTACTTCCCTCACTCTAGCCTCTGCATCCCTCTCTTGGGCCCCTGCATCCCTCTCTTGAGCCTCTGCATCCCTCTCATGAGCCTCTGCATACCTCTCTTAAGCCTCTGAATCTCTCTCTTAAGCCTCTGCATCACTGTCGTAAGCTTCTGCACTCCGTTGAGCCTCTGCATTCCTTTCTTAAGCCTCTGCATCATTCTCTTCAGCCTCTGCATCCCTCTCCTAAGCCTTTGCATCATTCTTTTCAGCCTCTGCATTCCTCTCTTAAGCCTCTGCATCACTCTCTTGATCCACAGCATCCCTCTCTTAAGCCTCTGCATCATTCTCTTTAGCCCCTGCATCATTCTCTTGAGCCTCTGCATACCTCTCTAAAGCCTCTACGTCATTCTCTTGATTCTCTGCATCACTCTTGAGCCTCTGCATCCCTCTCTTAAGCCTCTGCAACACTCTCTTCAGCCTCTGCATCACTCTCTTAAACCTCTGCATCCCTTTTTTGAGCCTCTGCATCACTCTCTTAAGCCTCTGCATCCCTTTCTTGAGCCTCTGCATCACTCTCTTGAGCCTCTGCATCACTCTCAAAAGCCTCTGCATCCCTCTCTTGTGCCTCTGCATCCCTCACTTGCGCCTCTGCATCTGAGCCTCTGCATCACTCTCAAGAGCCTCTGCATCCCTCTCTTGTGCCTGTGCATCCCTCACTTGAGCCTCTGCATCCCTCTCTTGAGCCTATGCATCACTCTCAAGAGCCTCTGCATCCCTCTCTTGTGCCTCTGCATCCCTCACTTGAGCCTCTGCATCCTCTCTTGAGCCTCTGCATCACTCTCAAGAGCCTCTGCATCCCTGTCTTGTGCCTCTGCATCCCTCACTTGAGCCTCTGCTTCCCTCTCTTAAGCCTCTGCATCACTCTCGTAAGCCTCTGAATCACTCTCTTGAGCCTGTGCATCCCTCTCCTGAAGTCCTGCATCCCTCTCATGAGCCTCTGCATCCCTCTCTTGAGCCTTTGCATCAATCTCTTAAGCCTCTGCATCCCTCTCTTGAGCCTCTGCATCACTCTCTTAAGCCTCTGCATCACTCTCTTAAGGCTCTGCATCACTCTCGTAAGCCTCTGAATCACTCTCTTGAGCCTCTGCATCCCTCTCTTGAGCCTCTGCATCACTCTCTTCAGCCTCTGCAGCCCTCTCCTGAGCCTCTGCATCACTCTCTTGAGCCTCGGCATCCCTCTCTTAAGAGTCTGCATCACTCTCTTGAGCCTCTGCATCATTCTCATAAGCCTCTGCATCACTTCTTGAGCCTTTGAATCCCTCTCTTGAGCCTCTGCATCAATCTCTCTCGAGCCTCTGCATCCCTCTCTTGAGCCTCTGAATCCCTCTCTTGAGCCGCTGCATCACTCTCGTGTGCCTCTGCATCACTTTCTTAAGCCTTTGCATCCCTCTCTTGAGCCTCTGAATCCCTCTCATAAGCCTCTGCATAACTCTTTTTAGCTTCTGCATCACTCTCTTGAGCCTCTACATCCCTCACTTGAGGCTCTGCCTCACTCTCGTAAGCCTCTGCACCACTCTCTTGAGACTCTGCATAACACTCTTGAGTCTCTGCATCACTCTCTTGAGCCTCTGCATCCCTCTCTTGAGCCTCTGCAACACTCTCTTCAGCCTCTTCATCACTCTCTAAATCCTTTAAATCCCTCTCTTGATCCTCTGCATCAATCTTTTGAGCCTCTGCATCACTCTTTGATTCTCTACATCACTCTCTTGAGCCTCTGCATTACTCTCATGAGCCTCTGCATCCCTCTCTTGAGTCTCTGCATCACTCTCTTGAGCTTCTGCATCACTTTCTTAAGCCTCTGCATCCCTGTCTTAAGCCTCTACATCATTCTCTTGAGCCTCTGCATCACTCTCTTGAGCCTCTGCATCACTCTCTTAAGCCTCTGCATTACTCTTGAGCCTCTGCATCATTCTCTTGAGCCTCTGCATCACTCTCTTAAGCCTCTGCATCTCTCTCTTGAGCCTCTGCATCACTCTCTTGAGCCTCTGCATCATTCTCTTAAGCCACTTCATCACTCTCTTGAGCCTCTGCATCACTCTCTTAAGCCTCTGCATCACTCTCTTGAGCCTCTGTATCCATTTCTTAAGCCTCTGCATCACTCTCTTAAACTTCTGCATCACTCTCTTTAGCCTCTGCATCACTCTCTTCAGCCTCTGCATCCCTTTTTTGAGCCTCTGCATCATCCTCCTAAGCCTCAGCATCACTCACTTTAGGCTCTGCATCATTCTCTTCAGCCTCTGCATCCCTCTCTTGAGCCTCTGCACCATTCTCCTAGGCCTTTTCATCACTCTCTTGAGCCTCTGCATCACTCTCTTGAGCCTCTGCATCCCTCTCTTAAGCATCTGCATCACTCTCTTAAGCCTCTGCATCACTCTCTTTAGCCTCTGCATCACTCTCTTGAGCCTCTGCATCACTCTCTTGGGCCTCTGCATCACTCTCTTGAGCCTCTGCATTACTCTCTTAAGCCTCTGTATCACTCTCATGAGCCTCTGCATCACTCTCTTGAGCCTCTGCATCCCTCTCCTGAGCCTCTGCATCCCTGTCTTGAGCCTCTGCATCATTCTTTTGAGTCTCTGCATCCCTCTCTTAAGCCTCTGCATCCCCTGTCTTGAGCCTCTGCATCATTCTCTTCAGCCTCTGCATCACTCTCTTATGCCTCTGCATCTTTCTCTTCAGCCTCTGAATCACTCTCTTGAGCCTCTGCATCACTCTCCTGAGCCTCTGCATCACTCTTTTAAGCCTCTGCATCATTCTCTTCAGCCTCTGCATCTTTCTCTTGGGCCTCTGCATCATTCTCTTCAGCCTCTGCATTCCTCTGTTAAGCCTCTGCATCCCTCTCATGAGCCCCTGCATCCCTCTCTGGAGCTTTTGCATC